>NC_132804.1:38431836-38704330 GCF_048594095.1 Paramormyrops kingsleyae
TTCCAGTCGGTCAAAGGCGTTTCGATTCAGCTGTAGGCAGGGGCAGTTGGAGGGAGTGAAGCCGCGGCAGGTCTGTGTGGATCCGGGGTTAGTGTGCGGCTGGTGTGTGTGATTGACGCGGAGTAAATTCTGGTGTCGTTGCTGTACGGCGAAGGCCAACGTGGGCATTACGTGCCTGGGTGGATCTCCAGTAGAGTGGGGGACTACATTGGGCTGCAGGTGCCGGAGGCCACATAAAGAAACATAAACTGGTTTCAGGGAGCACATTTTAACATGGCCGCTATTCCATTTTTAGTAAATACCTTATGTATAGAACATTATGGATTTGCTGTGTTTGTATTAATACATTTTGATGTGCAAGTTAAGAACATAAGAACATAAGAAATTTACAAACGAGAGGAGGCCATTCGGCCCATCAAGCTCGTTTGGGGAGAACTTAGCTAATAGCTCAGAGTTGTTAAAATCTTATCTAGCTCTGATTTAAAGGAACCCATGGTTTTAGCTTCCACTACAATAGCAGGAAGACTATTCCATACTCTGACTACACGCTGTGTAAAGAAGTGCTTCCTCAAATTTGTTTTAAAATGTTCTCCCGCTAATTTCCACTTATGGCCACGAGTTCTAGTATTTAGACTAATATTGAAATAGTCATTTGGCTGAACAGGCATGTAAGACTGCTGAAAAAAGATAGGAGAACAGGCATGTAAGACTGCTGAAAAAAGATGGGAGAACAGGCATGTAAGACTGCTGAAAAAAGATGGGAGAACAGTAGCCCTTGGCAAAGTTGTTGGTAGTAATTGCATGTTTGAACAAGCTCTATCCTCCTAATATTTTTTCTTCTTTACCATTATAGGCAGGGGAAAAAGTGAAATGGAGAAAAAAATACATAGATGGGCTAAGTAAGCAGCAGGAGCAAGGAGCAGAAGACAAAATAGGAAAGAAGAAGGGAGAAGAAAACAAAGATAGGGGTGAGAAGACAGATGAGGAGAGAAAAGAAGTGGAAGAAGGAAGCAACAAATTTAAAGGAGGAAGAGGCTATGAATACGTTACTTATAGCCCACCAAAGGCTTTTCAACCCCAAGGAGGCAAGCGGCCTGTAAAAAAAAGAAAGCTTTTTTCGTTGTAATTCATTTATGCATAATAATAAACAATATTTTATCATATTGGTTTGTGATTTATTATGCTTTATTTTTTACCTAAACATTTCAGCACACAATTAAAATTAAGTGATATTTTTATAAGGATATTTTAAGTGCTTAAGAACTTAAAACAGTCTTAAATAACCCCTTAATTAATAAAAAAATAATGGGCAAAATAAAGAATTTTAAGGGTTTACGGGCCCTTATAATACTATTGAACTATCCCTTAATTTATTAGAATTAAGGGGAGATGTAAGTCATTTTAAGTAGTAAAGGAACCTTACAGTACTCTTAAACTGCCCCTTAATAATCAGAATTAAAGGGCAATGTTATGTTGAAACAATCTTAAATTGCCCCTTAATTCATAAAAAATTAAGGGATGAAATAAGGATTTTTTAAATGTAAATTTAAGGGGCAAATTTGAAAAAGTAAGGGGAAAATTCAGTAGTTTTACACCTTAATTGGCCTTAATCTGTGCACTTTTTCCCTTAATTTCTCTTAATTTCACATATAGCAGTAATTAAGGTAATTTTAAGGGCTAAAAATTAAGGGGTTTGATTTCGTAGTGATATATGGCGCATATAATAAATGTTGACCTCATGTATTTTGTGGGTATGGTATAAATTGTGTGCATATTTTTGCAGGAGTTGTCATTGCTGTTTTGCCTGTTTTGTTTTATTGCTCTCGTTTTGTGAGAAGATGATGTAGTTTGTGTTTTTGGTATGGTTGCTACCATCACTATGTAGGTTAACTGGGTACTGGCTGGGCTAATTGGTGGGGGTCCTGAGGGTAGTTCATTGATCTTCTTTTATCCATATAGCCGGACAACGTGGTGCTGGAGTTTTAGGGGTTGGTGTGGCCTTCCCTGCACTGCATGGTGTGATTGCAGGGTGAATTAAGAAGCACTAGTTCTATGCTGTGGTTTGCTGTGATTTTTGTGTGTGTAACTTGCACCTGATATGTGAGCTCATAGTGTGTGCGCTGTGGTGTTTCCTTTCCCCTCTCTCTCCAGGTAATCACTCTCCCTGGCTGGTTTACTGGTCAAGGTGTAACCATAGTACCTGGGTTTTGACTTAAACCCCTCCTTCCTGTTCAGTGTTCTGGTTTTAGTCATGCTGTGACATGCTGGTAATTGTTTATAAGCTAGGTTGTTTTAAAGGATTGTGTCAATAAATTGTTTTAGTACTGGGATATGAGTCTCTGCGTGTTTATGCAACGTAGCTGCGTGTGGAAATTCTGGGGATAACATCATATATCCTAAGGGGCAGGGCCTTAGGTGGCGTACTCTGGTCTCCTATGTGACCTAGAGCCATGAGGTTGCACTAAGTATTAATATTCGTCCTAATAGTTTGGTGCATGGCGTAAAGAAACTGTGAATAACTGTGTTTGGATGTATAAAACATTTTTGTAAACCCTCCTTGCATTAGCTGAGCAATGCATCATTACAAAGTTGAAAACGTGTTTCTGAACTCACAAATGTGATACATGTTTCTCATAGCCAAGCTACAACAATGAGCTAACATACACAGCCGTACATAATAATAATAATAATAATTGACACTTTTATTAATCCCCGTGGGGAAATTCTTTTTACGCCTCCCTCAACTTGCTCTTTGTAGAGCAAGCTGTCCGCGAAGGGCAGCTTTAATCTCAATTTGCATGTGTCTGCACAATTAGTTTTGAACAGAGGACTTTTCCTTGTAGTGGAGTATTTTCATAGTCTGGTATTATTTCTTTAACTTAAAGGAGCTGAGAACTTCTTGTACCAGTGGTTATTTGCCTTTCAAAAGAGGAGTTAGTGAAGATATAAAGTTTTCCTATGGTTCAGGTTGTCTAGTGCAGGTAAAAATACACATTTAAAGTGTCTTTAAATTTAAACTGTAAGCAAAGATATTCTACATTTGACTAGCTGCATAATCTTTTGTAGATGCATCATTCAATAATTCGTGAAAATTCTGCAGTAACACACTACACAAAATGCTGCAGTCTGTACCACTGCCCCCTTTGCCCCAAATACAAGCCAAGCCCACCATCCAGGCTTCAGTGGCACCTGGAGGTCCACATAAAAAAAAAAGGCATTAAATTTGAAGGTAAACATGCAGCAGTGTGGGTTGAGGCCAACAAGCACATGTTTTAAGCCACAGTGGACCCACCTGCTGTATTGTCCGTGGGGGAAGAGAAACAGGCAGAGGCTGCTGTAAAATATGGAAAGTTGTGCCATGAATACATGGAGGAGCAGGACAAAGAGGCAATCCTGGAGCCTTTCAAGTTTATGTTTGATTGCATTGATGACGTTGACATTCTGCCAGGAAATTATTGATATTGATAAGAGAAGGTATGTGACATATTGTGAATGTCGCACAAATATTACAAAAGAATAAAAGAAACAGAAGATTTGATCATTTATGATTTTGTGTGTTTTTTTTTTAAGTTTTGTTTTTAATGGAGCACTTAATATTTCATTTCTATACTGAGGATATAAGTCACTGTAGTATTTAGTAGTATTTTGCTGTTCCAGCAGCCCAAGAACAGAAATAGCAATGAAATTAATGGTGGCTAAAAATAAGAATACAGAATAATACAACGGAAAATGTAAAATAGAATAAATAAGTTGGAATACAACAAAAGTGCAATACAGTCAAATTAAATTATTATGACGTGGCCTCAAAGTACATTTTATGTTGTCCACAATGAAATAATGTACAACCTACAGTGCCTGACAAAAGTCTTGTCGCTTAACCAAGTTGTAGGAACAACAAATAATAACTTGACCTGTAATTAATCAGTTGGAATCAGAAATGGCTTATAAGAAAAGGCAAAGCCCTCTAGATTATGCTTATTATACCAAAATAAAGTTTTGCATCATTCATTGAGTTTTGTCATGTAATTAGGACAGAAAGGTCAACTTTTGTCTTGTCATATGCAAAAATAATGTAGAAATTATACATATACTTCATTTAGAATACACAAACATGCTACAATAACATCAGAACATAAAGTCATGGTGCCTTGGAAAAAAAAATTAATAATGTGTATGACTCCCATGAGCTTGGAGGACCACATCCATACGTCTTGGCAATGACTGAAATAACTTGTTGATGAAGTCATCTGGAATGGCAAAGAAAGCAGTTTTGCAGGACTCCCAGGGTTCGTCTAGATTCTTTGGTTTCGTCTTCCAAGCCTCCTCCTTCAACTTACCCCAGACATGCTCAATAATGTTCATGTTTGGTGACTGGGCTGGCCAATCCTGGAGCACCTTGATCCTCTTCAGTTTCAGGAACTTCAATGTGGAGGCTGAAGTATGAGAAGGAGCGCCATCCTTCTGCAGAATTTGCCCTCTCTTATGGTTTGGAATGTAATGGGCAGCAAGAATATCTTGATACTTCAGGCTGTTGATGTTGCCATCCACTCTGCAGATCTCTCGAATACCTCCATGGATGTAACCCCAAACCATGATTTTTCCTCCACCAAACTTGACTGTTTTCTGGGTGAATTTTGAGTTCATGCAGGTTCCAACAGGTCTCCTGCAGTATTTGCGGCATTTGGTATGTAGTTCAATGGATGATTCGTCAGAAAAATCAACCTTCTGCCACTTTGCCTCTGTCCATCCTTGCTGCAAGCTGTGGGCCTTGGCAAGTTCAACATGCTTTTTTTGTTGTGTTCTTGTTAATGCTGGTTTCTGAGCACTAATTTGGCCATGGAGACCACTACGTGCGAGAATTCGAGAAACTGTTCTTGTAGACACAGCGGTTTCTGGTGACCAGTTCTGATGTAGCTCTGCTGCAGTTGAAAAAGGGTTGGCCCTGGATTTTCGAAGCAACAAACGGTCCTCTCAAAGAGCTGTCTTATGGGTTCTGCCTGACCTGGGCTTGTCATGAACATCACCAGTTTCTTCATATCTTTTTTTTAATCCTCTCCACTTGATGTTTGGATACATTAACGATGTCTGCCACCTCAGCAGCAGACTTGGTCTGTGGTTGAATCTTTGGCATGTTGTCAAAAGTTAGGTTGCACTTCAAGTGAAGGTCTGGTGTGCTGGGGTACTTTTTATACACACCTGGGATTATGTTAATTACAATATTTGTCACAGGTGAACCTCTAATTTGTGATTGGTTGAATAATTAAAAGACATGACAAGACTTTTGTCCTTGCAAAAACAGGTGTTATGGACTTTAACAAGCTGAGTCTCTCTTCTTGTCTTTTCCAAAATACGTATAATTTATGATTGATGTGTTAAGAATAGTGTACTGCGGGATCTTACGACTTAAGTCATTATGGACACTTTTCAGGACACTTTTTGACTGTTTCATTTTGTACCCAGTTATTAATGTGAAAGCCCTTGGCATTAAATTGATCCATTCATTGTAACAATTGATTGATTAGAAATAAAGTTATATGCCTTTTTAAGTTACTATGTCCTTATGTGACAAGACTTTTGTCAATGACTGTATAACATTGTATGGGATGTTGGATGATGAATATGTCGTTATTCCTGCTCTCTATGTATGCTGATTGCCGTCATTTTTTTAATATTTGACCCAATGCTCTTTTAAAGATCCTCGGTTTACAGTAGTAAGAGAGCCTCGAGTCATATCAGCCACCGTTATCTGTTTTCCATAATGAGTTAAGTCGTAAGATCCCGCAGTACACTATTCTTAACACATCAATCATAAATTATACGTATTTTGGAAAAGACGAGAAGAGAGACTCATTCATATCTTTAGGCTAAACATCGGCTTTTTGTCCTATTTGGAGAAAATAAATAAATATCGCATGTAAGATACTGTCACTAGCAAAATAGTTGCTTCACGGGCATAAATATCCACGTCAGGGTCCGTTTGCTATTGACGAAAAGGTAGAAACAATTAATACTTCTTAAAAATATATAAACGACAAAATAAACACAAAACAAAAACAACAAAATAAGTAAAGTCTAACTATATACAACCGTGTACATAAAACGATATATACTATAGAAGAGGAATGAAGAGATTACCGTTATATTGTTGAGTACTGAATGAAACAAAGCGATTTTATTTTGAAAATCAATTCCAGTGTAAGTGCCTAGGGATTTTATTTTGAACTGCTCACTCTCCGCTATTGAAGGGGGTGGAGTCACACCTTGTTATTTCCTGTACTGACAGTGGAGATGTCCTGAGAGTGGAGGCTGCAGAGGAAGTGACTCCACAGTGGAGGTCTGCAGCCAGATGGCCCTCCCTTGCCCATGCTGCTGCTGCAAACTCCTTTGCTGGCATCGGCACTGTTCAGCAGTTCAGCATCATACCTTCTGAAGTCCTTTAATGTGTCCTCATTTATGTCCAAGATATATCCATCATGAATGGCAATGTTATGTAACACACAACATGCCACAAAGAATGCTGCAATCTTCTGGGGCTGTATTGTAATGTTCCAATTATGTATAATGCTGAATTCCATTGTAACTTATTAATTCTGAGTTCCTAGTTCGAAATTTCAACTGGAACGCCCCTGAAGTTGGAATTCTGACTTGTGAACTCAGAGGAATCTCTCATATAAAAGAAATATAAAAAGTAAGACTAAACCCACCTAAGTGGAGGATCTTATCACTTGGTGGATCAAAGGAATTCCCACATTCGTCCTAAAGCAATTCGATTGGCTGAGGGTCTGAGAATCGATAAGATCAGCAGTTCTTTAGAACACACACACAAGATCAAAACATTCCCTAAAATAATAAATCAAAATATTTGGTCAGAAAATTTAGTCTTCAAAGACATTCCGTTCCTTGGTTTGGAATACTTAAGGAAGAGCTCCAGAATAGCAAGGAGAGACACTCTGTAATCAGAGCTCCCACATTATCTGCCCATGAAAAGACAATTTCTCCACAGGGATGAATGAAGCTACTCTACTCCATGCCACTCCACTCCACTCTATTATATTCTATTCTATTGTAGAGTGAAACTGAGATAGTGAAGTTTTGTGTAACACCATACAGTGCAAGGAACTGCTCTAGTCTCAATATGTGTTCAGTCAGCACCTATTCAGTCAGCAATTACAATAATTTATAATTTATTACTCAGACATTTAATGTGTTGACAGATTTAATATTCTGTGAACGCATATATACGTAGTTGTATGGTGTTTGGGGGGTATGTTTTCTTTAAGAGAAAAAGACTACAGTAACGTTACTATGTAGTAGAGGAATGAGCTTTGAAAAGCACTCTGGGATTACTATGCATACGTGACTGGAAAAAACCGGGAATTAATTAGAGTGACTGTTGGGATGTGCTGAGTAGCTGCAGATAATTTTTTTGGTGGACGAACTTAGAGGATTTACGGATGTTATTTTATTTCATTTAGTTATTTTTAGTGATGTACCGAAATGAAAATTCTTGGCCGAAACCGAAAACCAAAAAAGAGGAAACGAAGGCCGAAAACCGAAACACCGAAAGAAATTATGCCAATAATTAGTACCATTGCATTTATGGCTATGATTGTGTAGGATAACACACGCACATATCACAGGGCCTAAATTCCAGGTGGCCTGAGACAAGGCCGAGCCTGGTACGAGAGGCACCAAAGGGGGGTTACACACATCAACACACACACACAGATAACAAGGGAGGCCAGCACTCCAACTTTTATTGCCCAAAGATTTAGGGACCTACAGAAAAGCAGAGTGGACCTAATGAACAGGGGTCCCTCGACTTGGCACACAACCCCCTCCCCATACATTCTGCCTTACATATCACTCACCCAACAGACGAACACCCTAAAGGAAGTTTCATTTAAGTTTGGCTTATGTATACCCTGTATATTGATTTACTCACGACTACTAGTCTCAATATACAGATTGGTTATGTTTGTATGTGTCCTTAGACAATCTTAGTGTTTTGTGTGCCACCCTTATAACCATGTTCACGGAGTATCACCTATTTTACCCCTTTGCACTTGAACACATATAAATTTAAATAAATAGATAGGTATAGCTACCATTGTATATATGTTCCCATGGTATACCAGAAGAATCTGGAAAATTAGTGTAGTGTCCTAACTTTTAGAGAGTCTTCTTTGTTAACAACCCCCCTTCTCTTCCAACATTCCTTTGTGGTCCATATCTGATCTTGGTGGACCGTTACCAAGTTTCTTTGTTCTACCATGCTATATTAAAAAGAACTGAATTAAGGTGTACATTATCCATTTTGGAGAAGATCAATTAGAATAAGCCACACCAACCAATATATGTTGTATCCAGATGTGCAACTTATATTGATATTACCACAAACTAATGGCCACGCCTATCTATGGATAAGATGTGCTGTTTGTAATATGAATATTTGATGTAATGTCTGCACAAAGTGTAACATCTGTTGAGGTGCAACCCAAAACACCTGTATCCTATACTGATGTGAATCAGTCACATAGATAAAATAATATATTGTTTAATCAATTAATACAGATGGTATGAGGTATGTACCTGTGAAGCTGGTATGGCATGTTTGGTGTCAAACTGATTGTTAATCACCCCTGATTCCAAATCTGGTCAGTGATTACCATAAAAGTGGATGTATCAAAAGTTATAACAGCTTAATGAAAATCATCAGTAAAGGGAGAATCAGTCGGGCCATAAATCCCAAAAGGACTGATACAGACCCCCTTCCGAAAGCCTGCCAACTGGATGGCCAGCCATTGGGCCAGGAGTCGAATTCCTGGTCATCCCTATTCATGAACTTTAGACCATAAAAACCTGGACCTCAGAACAAAGGGTGCAGAGAACAACCATCAGCCCGAGGAAAGACCATCAGCCCAGGAGACGAGAAGCCCACAAGAAACCCTCCGGTGAAGGCCCAGCTGAACAGAGAACAGTACCCAAGACAAAGCTTCACCAGGAGAGAGAATCCAGAGGGGCTCCACTCCACTGCTCCAAACGCCGCGCCTTCCTGAGTGCCATCAGCTCAGCAGCTTTGCCATCAACTGCCAAGACCCCCCCCCACTCTTCAACCAAGTAAACCAACTTCCTTTCATTCTAACAACTTAAGCTGTTCTGTTAACCTGCTATAAGACTTTAGGGTCGTGTTCCACAAACTGTGCTTGCTTTGCAGAACAGTATTTCCCATTTAAGGTTACTCATTTAAATCCGGTCATTGCATTTTCATAATTACATCGTTTGTTTTATTCCGTTATTTCGTGTTTGTTGTTTGTGTTAGGTGTAATGTCTGTCATGTTGATTGTAGTGTTAGCTAGGAATAAATGCATGTCTTTTACACAACTTTAGCCTCCGTCATTGAGTGTCTCACAATAAAGTCCCTGCCTCTGTGCGATCTTGCTACACACTCTGAACCTCAACTCACCTGAAACATCGCGAGAACCTCTCTCATCGGCCGTGAGGGGAGCTTCGCTACCAATCGTTTACATTACCTGGTGATGCAGCTTGCTGGACGAGCCTTCTAACCCAGGTTACTAAGCGATACTGGTAATTAGTGAATCCCATTTAAGTGTCACATTAACAGACTCACAGGGATACCGCAATTGAGTTTGGAGGAGCCGACCATTCGGCATAACGATTGGTTAATAATCAGCATTAAATAATAATTAATTAAACTTTAATTAATTTCAAACATATTGGTGGAGATATTAAAATTACCTGAGCTAATAATTCCTACAACTGTGTACTAACCTTACTAAAATCAAGGCATTGCGATTGCATAAATTAATATTAAAGTTTCAAAGAATAAATCAGTTACAAATTATGAAAATATTTATTTAGCACATTGCAACAATGCACAGTATAAAATAAAATAAAATTCAAACTTAAATGTTTAACTTAACCGCACTCATGTGTACATTAAATAACAATGTACAGGCCTTCTGGCCTGCTGAAAGGTTGTAAAATTAAATATGTTCTCTCATAAAAACAAAGTGCATTTAAGTCTAGTGCATATTAAATTTACTCTGTAGGACTACTGCAAGAAAGTGCATTCAGAACAAGTCCAACTGCTTAAAGATACAATATTTTCTCTGTAGGCCTACAACATAATAGTGTATCAAAACAAAGACTGCCATAGCCCATATGTTAACTGTAGAACATTAACAACAACAAATGCACCAAGAATTGCAGATGTGCAAAGTGGATAATAAATATTTAAACACTAGACAAGCCCATTCTACTTCTTGAGGTAAAGTGGCAGGTTTTTCTTGATGAAGAGTAGCTTCTCTGCTTTATCACAGTGAAGTCTGTTCCTCTTCTCATCGAAAACATGGGCTGCAGCACTGAACAGTCTCTCGCTGTCAGTGCTTGTGCACGGAGCAGACAAGTACTTGCGTGCCATCTTTGCCAGGTCAGGAAAGCAGCCGTGATTATTTTTCCAGTAGACAAGAGGGTTATCACTTATGGGGATGGGGACTTCAGACAGATAACCATCTAGCTGTTGAGTGGTTGAGCTTGTCATCTGCCTGACATTTGAGAAAGTGTATTTAAATAGGGCCAGTGCATAAATTAAAATTTTTGTCAAATTTAAAAAATATCTAACAGAAATATGGCTACAATCTGATAGTCACATATATTGTAGCCTAAGTCAGAATAGAACAGAACAGAATAGCCTACCTATTATTATTTGAGGCACTTTCTTGCAGGATTTCACTGAACATATCAGACAACGAGGGTGCATGACCCTCATCTGGTGCAAAGACACGAGTCTTTTTTTCTGCGCTCTGATCTCCTTCTCCTGCGCTGTGCGCTGCTCCCTCTCCATCTCCCCGTGGGTTCTCGGCATCCATCGCGGTCTGGATCATTTCTCGTGCACGCTGCTTTATTTCCGCATCCAAGTAATGATCTTTACAGTCGCGATGAAGTGCAGAGGATCCGAATAGATCTCAGTGAAACGTGTGCTGACAGACTCTAAGAGTGTACTTTTCATTGTTTTCACTCCGTGGTCCGTCTCAAACACTTTGGTTAAGAGACACTTTAGTGCTGCGATTAAAGGAATAACGTCCGATACAGATGCATCAGAGGAGCTGATCTCTTTAGTTAGCTGCTCAAAGGGGGCAAGAAGAGAGAGAATGTTCTCTATTAGGACCCACTGGTGTGAAGTGAATGTCGCCGGGAGCTCGTGATCTGCGCTATATGCAGAGAAAGACTCGCTTTTGCGCAAAGAGGCTTTGCAACATGTAATACGTGCTGTTCCACCGCGTACTCAAGTCTTGCTGGAACCGTTTTATTTGTGTTCCAAACTGATCATGCATAGACTGCAAGCGGGAATAGGCCAACTGTGAATGTTTAAAGTGGCCAACAATTCTTCTGCCTATAGCCAGTATGTCTTTTACGCTGCGTTGAGACAACACTCCATCACTCACAACCAGATGTAGTGTATGGGCCATGCACCGTATTCCCTTCAGCTGACTGTCTTCTATTGCTTGTGCCATATTTCTTGCATTGTCACTGACAATAACATGCACTTTAGATCGGTCGATATGCCAGGTGTCGAACATATTGGCGAATGCATCAGAAATGGCTGCTGCTGTATGTGACCCTCGAAACTCTTGTGAATGGAGCACAATCTTTTGCAGCTGGAAATCAGCGTCGATCCATTATGCGGTTAGACTGAGCATACTGGTAAGGCTGACGTCTGAGCTCCATATGTCTGTTGTGAAACTGATTGCTGAAATATCTGCAGCTATATGCTCATGGACGTGAGTTGCAACAACATTAAACAGCTCAGGTAAACACACGTCTGAGAAATGTCGTCTGCTCGGCATGACATAACGGGGCTCAATGTGCTCGATCAGCCTACGAAATCCTACATCTTCTACGACAGAGAATGGTTGATCATCTAAGGCAATGAATTCCATAATCTTTTGTGTAATGCCCTTTGCCTTGACACTATCACTGGGAAACTTCCTTGCCTTTTCAAAAATGTCCGCCACAGACGGAGTGGACGTGCTCGGAGGGGTTTTCCTTTTCTGTGCTGCTTTACTCTCATATCTAGCATGGCGATCGGGATGTTTGGATTTCAGGTGATAAATTAAACCCGACGTGGCGAAAGTCTTTGCAGACGCACCCCCTCTTGAAATTTCGGCATTACATGTTTTGCAAATCGCTATCCGTGGGTCTTTCTCAGATATATTGAAATACGTCCACACCGCAGACATGCTGTCACACCCTGCTCCGTTCGATCCTAATGTGTACCACGCCCACCTCGTTACCTCGTGTTCAGCCCTGATTGTGATCGCCTGTGTCCTATTAAGTCTAGCTTGTCTTTTGTATTTAGTCCTCGTCTGAGTCAGTCTTCCCCAGACTTGTCATTGTAGTGTCCGTCGATGTCCGTGCCTGTCTGTCTGCATCCAAATAAACCCCGTTTCCCTGACTTCCTGGCTCCGATCGCCTGTTTACCTGCACCGCTTGTCCACGAGTGTGACACATGCTGCTTCAGACAAGCACGTGCAGGCCCCGATTTCTGTTTGTCATCACAACATACTGTTTCGGCCGTGTTTTTCTGTGATAAAAATCTTTCGGTGGCCGAATATTCGGTGCATTCCTGGTTATTTTATTTCATTTAGTTCTGAGTCACATCTGGAGGATTGAGACACCTACAGTGTGATGCCCTACTCGTCCGATCCTCCTGTGTGCCACGGCCCCTCATTTACCTTGTGTGAAACTCGGATTGTTATCAGCTGTTTCGTGTTATTTCTGTTTAGTCCTGTGTATTTTAGTCCACGTCTGAGTCCATTTCCCTAGGTATGTCAGTGAAGTATTTTCACATCTGATTGTGTAGTGCTGTCTGTTCCATGTCCCTGCTCCGTTTCCCCATTGAATCCTGTATTACCCAATCCTTTGTATTCCTCTCCTGCTTCCCCGCTCCGTGCACCGCGATCATACAGAAGTTAGTTGCGGGTGTAACTGAGTTGTAAGTATTCTAATGTTCAATGTAAACGTATGTAGTACATGACAAATGTATCATGTGTGATGCTTATGGAGCTTGTGTTTTGTCTTCCTAGCGTCACCACTGCCATTCATTTTGTACCACTTTCTGAGCATAGATGGTATTTTTATTTTGCACCTTGAGCATGTTATTTATTTAAATCTTTTGTTGATTATTCCAGAGCGTACGGGGAGAAATAAGTTATTGCCAGATTCAAACCATAGAACATTATGTATATTATTCCTGTTCTTTTTCTTTATTCTTTCATGTATTGTTACACACTGTGAAATAAACGTACTAGACCCTCTTAGTGGTCTACCCACTTAAGAGGGAGGGGTACTGTCACACCCTGCCTACCTGCTAGGGCTGGCTTTAGGTTTGTTTGACTGGCGGTGCACTGAAAAACATTGGAAGGCATATTGTTGCAAAAATTGATTTACAATAAAACATAACATTTTTCCAAATGGCTATAATGGAACCATGTGTATATTTTAAACAAAAGGTACTTTCATCATAATTCCTGAAGCCTGAAGGACATAGTCGATGAAAAGCTTCGCCATCTCCTTAGTAGAAGGGAGTTTCGAAATTGGGACTAAATGCACAGCTTTAGATAAACAATCCACAATCATCAGCACCACTGTAAACCCTCGGGACGGAGGAAGACCTGTAACAAAATCCAAAGCCACATGGGACCAGGGGTGATGGGAAACAGGAAGGGGCTGTAATAGACCCTTCAGGGCCTGGGAAGAGCTCTTGCTCCTCGCACAGGTGGGACAAGAGGCAATATAGCTGCGAATGTTGCGCAGCATGGAAGGCCACCAGAAGCGCTACTGCAGCAAGGCTCTGGTTCAATGAACCCCAGCGTGACAAGTTAAAAGACAGTAATGTCCCCAGTAGTAGTGTCCGTGATCGTAGGAACTGTGGTACAAAAAGTCAGTTTACCGGACAACCCTCTGGAAGCAGAACAAAACGTTGAACTGCACAGACCGCCTCCTCGAGTCCCCAGAACACTACTACAATGAAACAAGTAGTAAGAAGGATGGGGGCCAGTTCCCTTGTGCCGTCTACCCCCTCAAACTGTCTGGAAAGCACGTCGGGTTTGCTGTTCTTGGAGCCAGGCCGATAGGAGATCTGGAATCGGAAATAGGCAAAAAAATAGAGACCATCTGGCTTGACAGTCATTAAGACATTTAGTCGAACTAAGATATTCCAGATTTTTATGATCCATCAGGATCAAGAAAGGATCCTTAGCACCCTCTAGCCAATGCCGCCACTCTTCCAATGGTAACTTAATGGGCAGAAGTTCCAGATCCCCCACATCATAGTTCCTCTCAGTCAAAGATAGCTTGTGAGAGAGGAAGGCATATGGATGTAACTTACTGTCAAGGGGTGAACGCTAGGACAAGACAGCCCCCACTCCAGTTCCGGAGGCATCTACCTCTGCTCCGAACTGCCTTGTTGGATCAGGTAACTGCAGGACAGGTGCAGTGGAAAAACGTCTGCACAGGTCAAACAAAAGCTGTCTGGGCAGCCTCAGTCCACTGGAAATGTAGCTTGGTAGAGGTGGGTGCAGTGAGTGGAGCGGCCACAGAGCTGTATCCCCTGATAAAATGCCTATAGAAATTAGCAAACCCCTGAAAGCGTTGCAGATGCCTACGAGACTGGGGCTGTGGCCATTCAGCCACTGCCTTGACCTTCTCTGGGTCCATCTGAACCCTACCTTCTGCTAAGATGAAACCCAAAAAGGAGATGGTATGTCGATGGAACTCGCATTTCTCGACCTTAACCCCCTGGGGCCTGAGGCCTCTTTTCCACTTTCGAGGTAGTCTGACATGCCTTGACATTTTAAAATATTTCACCTATCTAAAAAACATTTATCCCAAAGTGTTACATTTGCTTTTATTTAGCACAAACTCAGCACCAATAATCTGAGACCACTTAGAATGTTATTATTCTATTTTTTGTTAAAATAAACTTTAAACATATGCTTTTCAAAAACCTATTTTCAGACATGCTGAGAAATTGTAAAAAAAATCACATTATAGACATTTCTAGCCAAGACGTTTGAGCTCTGATGCTTATAGACACAAGGGTTGGTTACACATAGGTGAAAGAGACATTCTGAAATTTTATGTGGTTTGACTACTAAAGTGTTAGAACTTTAGAGTGACACTCTTTTTCTCAAAGTCAGTGGCCTATACAATGAATATTGATGACATAGGTGTCCCTACACCTGTAGTAGTTTGCATACTGTCAATGACCCATCAGTCTGGAATGTCACTGCACCCCACAACCATCACTTTGGAAAGGTAGTTTGAAACGCAAGAAAAGTAGCAACAATAAAATCCTTTTCACAGTTTATTGGTAGATGGAATGAAAAATGAAAAACTGTGACCATATAAATATGATGCAGTGCCTATGCAGAGTTGACGGAAATAAAATAATTCACTATTATTAAGGCTCTGGGGATGAGGGCACCATCGACCGCGTATCTTTCTTGTGTATTTCAGTTTATATCTCGCTGAAATCATTATGTAGAATCATGAAAAAAACACTGACTTCTTTTCAAAACTTCCATTGTTGGAAGTATTAAAGTTTTTAAAATTAGGTTAAATTGGCAAAAAAGCAAACCACGTCACCTTTCTTTGTTTTACCTGCATCGGGGGTGTATACCGCTCAGAGCTGAAGATCGCTATTCACGTTCGAAATAGGCTGGGTATCAACTGGCAACCTTATGATTACAGGCATGCAGGCTTAGCCCACTGAGCCATGAACACAGGTATGAGATTCGCTGCTGAAAGTGGCAACACTGGTGCAAAGCTTCAGTGGCAGAAATGTATCCGTGTGCCATTTTGTAGCCGATCAGTGTAAACACTACCCAGACATCTGCTCTTGTTTATTTCAGTCACAATGGGCGTATTCACATATTTCTTTACCCTGTACTGACTGTCGGATTATCATGTTATTATCATGCGAATAGCGCGACTTGCAAGTGGGTGGGCGATCAGAGCTGCTTCGAGACGCAGACGTTTAAGTCGGTCACTCTTGTTATTTCTATTCATATCATGAAACTGTAAAAATATATTTCGTTTCTACCTATATATCCTCCGGAGACCTGACCTATTCATTTATGTCCATTGTAGTGGACATTGTATTATTGCATTTATTTTTTCACTGATGTTGGGAAACATATTTATTCTTGTAGTGGACTAAAGAGGACATGCTGTGAAATTAAAATAAGAATAAATTTGAAAAAATCTAAATTGTAAGATGTCTTATTTCCTCCAAAGACAAATAACCTACAATTGAAGGACACTTTTTTCCTTGGGTCTCAGGAGGATGTATTTGAAAAGTAGACCGTCCAAGGTTTCTGAGGGTGTTTTTTAAATGGGTATATGACAAAAAAAAGCTATTTAAACAGTTTGGGGAAATTTCTGTCATATCAGAGGGTTAACAACCCCCCCCTTTTCTTCCACATTCCTTCATGGCCCTTATCTGATCTTGGTGGTCCGTTAGCAGGCTCTTTGTGTTCTACCATGCTATATTAAAAGAACTGAATTTAGGTGTACGTGGATGCACAAGGTTTCCGCTAGACATACAAATTCTGGGCGGGGCAGGAAGAGGGAGGAGTAATGCTGTGAGATCTCGTGAGAGCTGTGCGTAATCCAACATGGCAGCGCCCTACTAGTATCTATAGTACTTTATTGGATAGATAAGTTCACTCATTACATCCTGGACGGAGAAACCTTAGAAGATTTACAGGATTACTGTCACGCCCGGCTCCGTACGATCCCCGTGTGTGCCACGCCCACCTCGTTACCTCGTGTTATTTCCTAATTGTTATCACCTGTTTCCTTTTTGATTTTGACTTGTCTTGTGTATTTAGTCCACGTCTGTGTTAGTATCCCCCAGTCCGGTCATTGTATTGTCGCGTGTGATGTCAGTGACTGTGTTGTCCGTCCTAAATAAACCCGTCTTCTTGGATCTTCGTTTACCTGCTTGATCCTTTCCCCGCGTCCTGCCTGCCTGTTAGACAGCGCGCATGACAATTACGTGGATGAGTGTTACGAGCGACTCATCATGAAGAAGAACCAAGCGACTCCATCCACGAAGAGAACCCGCTCGGACTGTACTTCAAACAGCCCCTTGAACAGCCCTTCGCCGACGGATAAGGAATACGGAGATATCTTAGATTCTATTAATAACAAACTTTCCAGTTTTGACGCCCGACTGGCACTGGTAGAAATCCTACACAAGGAATTCCAAGCACTACGGGAATCTCTGGAGTACAGTCAATATTCAAGCCTGAAGTATGCGGGATAATTTAGTGTTCGCCGGAATTCCGGAGCGCGCAGAGGAAGACGCAGAAGCTGCCATCAGAAACTTCATACAACAAGAACTTAAACTTGCAGAATCCTGTTCCTGCTCAGGATAAAAATCATTGTGGAGGGATCATCATGGTAGACAGACTGTATGTTAATGGACAACTGTTTCACGACCAGAACACCACCGCTTGGCTCTACTGAAACCACTTCCAACTAAGGTAACACGCATTTAACAAACTAACTTTAAAGTTCGCCAGTTAATACAGGTTTTTAGCGCACGGCGCGCACTAGATGGCTTTGGATAAGGGTTATTGTCGAGGGGTAAAGTGTCGAGAGGTCTCAGGGTCGGGCAAAGATAACAAAACATCCAAAAAAAAAAAGTTTATTTTGTCATCAGCTCATGTTCTGGCTTCTCCCATTAAACGCTCCAAAAACAAGAGAAAAAATAAAGAAAACAACAAAGAAAAACTAATACAAACAAAAAAAAACACAAGTACAACAGACTTAACTGTGTCCTCTAGTCCCCACACAAAAGGGCAATAGATATAAATAAAGACTCTGCGTAGGTTCCACATGTGCGCGCCCATCTGCTTCCACCCTTGCCGATCCTGCAAACAAAACCTTGGGAGAAAGATACCAAAACAATAATTCATTATTGCGGTAAAATTCCACTGTCCCCTTAAGACACAGGTGTCAGACTCCAGTCCTGGAGGGCCGGAGCCCTGCACATTTTTGGGTTTCCTGTCAGGGTCAGCCCCTGCTGTTGTCCTTCCGTGTCCCTTCCCCGTTTGACCGGCAGGTGTTGCTGGTCATCCCGTTCTTTATGTTAGTCTTTGTTCTCCCCTGTTACCTGTCTGGTCATGTGGCTCAATGTGTTGAGCATATGGTTGTCTGTGTACCCTTCTGTCCTGTGTTTGAATGTTTTGGTATGTTGCTCCTTAGTGTTTCTAGTTATTGTATCTGGTGATTTTGTATTTGGTTTTGTTCCTTGTGCCCCTGTGGCCTGTACTACGAAGCGGGGTTACTGGCTTTTCGGGGTAACTTTGCGAGTAACTTGATGACGTGTGGTGTAACTTCGCGATTAACCCGTACTACGAAAGGTGGGTAGGTTTTAGTCGAGACATGTTGCTATGGCAATTTACCCTAAGTCTCAAAACTGCTCCGAGCAGTTTTTGTTCTTGTTTAAGTCGAGGTTTCTGCGTAAGCCAGCCCTATATGAGCACCGCCCCTCCCACTACAATTTCTCCGAAAACAATGCCGGCGTACCTGGATGATCCGTACCACATTGGTGCGCGAATCGTGAGGGGCTCTCTCTGTTAATATGTATGAAATGGAGCAATGGCATATAATATGCATTCAATGTATTCATTAATAACTGTTACAGAGAAAGTTATTCTGAAAACCCAAGGGGTGTGCATTGTTCCCTGTTGTCCACTAATCAAAGCACACTTCACTAGATGTGCCTGTCTTATCTAGTTTTAAAGTTATTAACCCATTCATGTATTGTCGACTGCACAGTATACGGATACAAAAATTAATTAAAATTTGCATGTAAAACAATCTGGGAAACAAAGGGGTGTGCAACAGTCGCCATGAGCCCAAAATACTAAACCACCATATATCATTACAGCTGAAAGGACCTATATTATATTAGCGATTAACATGATTTGGCACAAATCACAAAATGTTTTGAAGCAGAAAAATAATCGGTGTGCATCGATGTCTGTGTACTGGACATCACAATTCTGTCATTAAAAACGGCCACCTTACTTAATTCCGCAAAGATATTAAAGCCAGAAAACTGAATATCGAATATGAGGCTAACTTAACCGCGGTGACAGGTTCCAAGTCGTTTTCTCACTACACATATGCTTCTTTTTTTCGTTTTGTCCTGTTGTAAATCATTTAATTGTTTGTTAAACAGTGGCTCACCTTCTATTAAGTGTCATATTAACAGACACCTTTTATTATTAGCTGTAAAACATAGAAAAAACGCTATTAGTGAAGGCTAGACACAACAAATCTTTCATAATGAGTAGAAATATAAATACATATCCCTACCACTTGACATGTGACAATGTTTCTATATTTCATCTTGATTTGCTGCGACGAACGCTTTCCACTACTATTGCATTTGAAATCGGATCAGTTATTGTTAACATTAGGTTTCATTATGAGTAACATATATATAGTAATGGAACTTCAGGGAGCATTATATTACTTAGCAGCATATAATAGGTGACTTCTGAATTGTGTCGCATCTGTTAGCCTCTGTATTTATTAACAGTATTTCAATTCTTTTCAGAAAACACTACATTGTCTAATACTCGGTCGTGGGATATTTTAGACCACGTTTTATGACCGTGAAAATGTACGTATGCATTTTCTTCGTCGTCAATACGTTGCCAACAAGCCTGCCTGCTTTTGTTACCTGCAGTGGTATTGGACTTTCTTTAAAGGGTTGATTTAAACTCCTCATAACGCTGCATAATTAGCATGCAGTCTTCCTCCGTAAAACATATGGAGATCGATGAGTCAAACGGTGCCTTGCGTTGCCGAACGTGCTCCATATATGTGAACGCGCACAAACTCCAATGCAGTTAACACCGATTTAACAAATCAACTTCTTAACTGGCGTCGTAGTACTGATTAGCCCCGATGGAGTCAACATGATTTTGTTAACCTCGCGTTCGCAAATTACCTCGGGGTTAAGTCTGATTTGGTTAAACCCCCTTCGTAGTACAGGCCACTGCTTGTCTTTAGCTGTTTGTAATTCCCTAGTGTTGGTTTCTGTTTCCCTGTGTCCTTGGTTAGTTCTTAGTTTCCCTGTTTTTTAGTTCCTTTTGAGTTTATTAGTTTCACCTGTGCCCTGTTTCCCTGGTCTTTGTTAATTAGTCTCACCTGTCCTGTGTTAGTCTCGTTACCCCTTTAGTATTTTAGTTCCTGCTTCTGTTCAGTTCCCCAGTGGTTCATTGTCTGTGTTCTGTGTGGGTTGTTGGTCTGTATTGATTGTGATTGTGATTGTGATTGTGATTGTGATTGTGATTGTGATTGTGATTGTGACTGTGACTGTGACTGTGACTGTGATTGTGATTGTGATTGTGACTGTGACTGTGACTGTGACTTGTTTGCGATGTTTGATGATTTTGAGTTTCAGTGTTCTATGTGTATTCGGTGTTTGCTATTTAGTCTTGTTTAATCCCCTTTAGTTTAATCCCCTCGTGGTCCTTTGTTTTTGCTAGCCCTTCCTTGTGTTTTTTTTTTTAGTTCAGTTAAATAAACCCCGTTTTTGTTCTTTGAGCCGCAAGTGGGTCGTCCATCCTTTCTGTGCCTGCACCATGCCTCGTTCGTGTGCCCGAGCCGCCCGCTATCATGACAGTTTCCCCTCGTTTAACACACCTGATTCAACTTGTTGTGCTAATTACCACATAGCTGTTGAGCTGAATCATTTATGGTGGAACAGGGAAAGAACTAAGCTACACAGGGCTCTGGCCCCCCAGGACTGCAGTTTGACACCCCTGCCTTAAGATAGTGAGGACGGTTCCATATGCGCGGCCTCACAGTTATTAATGCTGGGACACTTTATATCCCTTACTGTTCTTCAACCCCCTTGTTTAATGTCTCACCACGGTCGCAATTGTTGTTGTAGTTGTTGTTGTTATGGCCATCATTGTCACTTTGGTTGTTATGGCATTTGTAGCATATCGGTATCGGTCTTTGTCAGTCACGTGTCTGCACTGTCTGACACGCCCCCATTCGCCATTTTGAAGGTATTCGCGGACGCAAACACTAGGAAGAATTGAGAAGAAAAAGCAGAACGAGAAAATTCCTTACAGAGAAAAACTTACGAAGGACGCCAGGGATCAGTATTTGGCTAAATTGTGAACAATCAGCAGTATAGATCCGTATGATCTCACATAAAAAAATGGAATTCCGACGCGACATTGTTGCCTCTAACTTCATCTCTGGATATAACAAACTACCTTGTTTATGGTATCAGCGCTTACACATATGAACAGTTCAAGAACTATAAATCTCTTGAAGCCCACGGACATTTCATCAATGGCTGGGTGTAGGATCTGTTCACATTTCGAACGCAGGACTGCGACAACACAATCGTCACTGCAAAGGTACGCTAACTTGTAATCAAGTTGCAAACAAATCTGTACAGCCTCGAACAAATTAGACTAAGGGGGGACATGGTCCAGGCATATTAGATTCTAACAGGTCTGGATGCAGCCAAATGGCTACTTCAATAAATTTCTTATGTTCTTATGTTCAAGTTAAGTTATTAGTAATTATATGATGAAGTTAACTGTAATCATGTAGACAGCCTTACAAATGCATAATAAATAATAATACATGGAATAATTTAACACCTCCTCTACCTGCCGTCCATATCCTTTTTTCCAAGTGGGAATCCGAAAAAATCTTATGTTGTGGTCCACCTTTCTGCCTTGTGATTTAGTATGACAGCCTTTCACACAGCACGAGTATCCCATCTTTCGAAGGATAAAGGCGGATGCAAACGCTTGCTCTTGAGTTATATACCTGCAAAATGGCGATTCGACCCAGAATACACTGCGACTTTAGCGAGTGTGACATCAACTGTCAAAGACCGATTGACGCTCAAATATGTTTTATCTGGAAGCAGTCTACCACATGCCATACACCCACACATACACGTAGGTAGTCACACACTTGCACTCGCATGCATAGACGCCCACTCAAACATGCACGCACCTCCTCATCTTAACATCACACATGTATGCATTCATACACTCACATATACACATGCCCACTGAAGCTCAGACAGATGTCCTGACCTTAATAGCACACATGGAGACATTCACACATTAACACTCGCACATTAACATTAACACACATGCCTCCTGACACACTTACACTTGTGCACACATAGTCATTCACACACTCACACATCCGTCGATTTCAACTTTGTATTGTACTCAAGGGGCCTAAGTTAGGACAGCATGAACTCATTACGCTTTGTCACTTGGAACGTGCGTGGTATTGGCTCACTTGCTAAAAGACATAAAATCTTATAATATCTAACAACATTACAGGCAGACATTGTCCTACTGCAGGAAACTCACTTAGCCAAAACAGGACAGTGTACATTAAATTTACCAGAATTTCCACATGTATACTTAGCTAGTTATAATTCAAAACAGAGGTATAGCAATTTTAATTAACAAAAGAATATGTTTCAACTGTAAAGACACTATCGCAGACCCAGAAGGTAGATTATTTTAGGAACTGTAGCGACCTGGATCGATAACTGGTTAACAGATAGGAAGCAGCGAGTAGTTATAAGAGGCACAATGTCACAGTGGGTCTGCATTCATAGTGGGGTACCACAGGGTTCAATTTTAGGACCACTATTATTCCTAATTTACATAAATGATATAGACACCAATATATACAGTAAACTGGTGAAATTTCCAGATGACACCAAGGTGGGTGGTGTAGCAGATACTGAACTAGCGACTCAGCAGCTACAGCGGGATCTTGATTTAATTAGTGACTGGGCCGATACCAGGCAGATCATTCTCGCCAGTGCGGGGAAGCAATAAAAAAGGCCAATAGGATGTTGGGGTATATCTCCAGGTGTATGGAGTTTAAGTCAAGGGAGATAATGCTAAGATTATACAATTCCTTGGTGAGATCTCACCTAGAATACTGTGTGCAGGTTTGGTCACCATACCTTAAAAAGGACATTGCGGCCTTAGAAAAGGTGCAGCGTAGGGCCACAAGAATGATTCCTGGTCTTAGAGGAATGTCATACGAGGAAAGGTTAGTTGAGCTAAATCTGTTCAGCCTCAAGCAAAGGAGACTGAGGGGGGACATGATCCAGGTGTAGCCCCCCCAAACCCTTGCCCAAGGGCGCATGACTACTTTGGCAAACGACACAACTACCCCAACTACGCCACCTTGGGCCTCTCACCCTAGGATATAACCACACGTGTACCCCACACCCAATGGTTCTACCAGTAATTAATGCAGAAACATGATTTACAAAAGAAACAACAAGGGACATTTATTATAACACCACCATATAGGTGGACAAGCTATTAACCATGAAAAAGTAAAAGTAAAACAGGTAAAAACAGGGACCACTGCTGGATCTGGATTCCCCGTGTAGCACCCGGGCAGGGCGGAGGCTTTGACTGTGGGGGAACACAAACACACATCCAGGAGTGCCACTACGCCACCGGCTTTAGTAAAACACTGCAACAAAACAAAATCTAAAAAAAACCCATGCAGAATACTTGTTCAATGAAAAATAAACCAAAAAAAACCCAAGCGACCTCCTGTACCAGATGTGTCCGCCCAACAGCACCTACAGCCACCCCCCCGACCAGGCAATGCTCTAAAACAAGAACCAAAGAAACAATTAAATAAAAATCCAGAATTTGCTTAGGAGATTGGCTTTTAACAATAGAATCCCACAACAACTCAATAACGAAAACTACCCAACCAATATGACGAAAACAAAAAAAGAAACATACATACCTAAACTAGCAAACTTACTGACTTTAAAGAAAAAGAAAAAAAAAAACCCAAAATAATCAAACTACAATAACCAAAACAATATACCTATAAAATAACCAAAAACAAACATGCAAAACAACAAATACAAAAAGAAACCCGAATAACAGATGGAAAAATAGAAAGCAGGCGAAGCAGCAGGGCAAAGTGGCAGCATGACGGCAGAAACAAGGGAGCTAGGCAAAGCGCGGTAGCAGAGCAGGGCAAAGTGGCAACTGAGCAGCGGCCAAACGGCAGGGCAGAGCAGCAGCCAAATGGCAGGGCAGAGCCGAAGGGCACAGCGGTAAAGCAAAACAGCCTAAAAGTAAGAATAAACCCCATTAGCACATTTACAGCTAATCACATTACCTCGGAGGTCACAAAAGACCATCATAAGAACATAAGAAATTTACAAACGAGAGGAGGCCATTCGGCCCATCAAGCTCGTTTGGGGAGAACTTAACTAATAGCTCAGAGTTGTTAAAATCTTATCTAGCTCTGATTTAAAGGAACCCATGGTTTTAGCTTCCACTACACTAGCAGGAAGACTATTCCATACTCTAACTACATGCTGTGTAAAGAAGTGCTTCCTCAAATTTGCTTTAAAATGTTCTCCCGCTAATTTCCACTTATGGCCACGAGTTCTAGTATTTAGACTAATATTGAAATAGTCATTTGGCTGAACAGCATCCAGACCCGTTAGAATCTTATAGACCTAAATCATATCCCCCCTTAGTCTCCTTTGCTCAAGGCTAAACAGATTCGGTTCCGCTAACCTCTCCTCATAAGACATTCCTCTTAGACCAGGAATCATTCTCGTAGCTCTTCGTTGCACCTTTTCTAAGGCAGCAATGTCCTTCTTGAGGTATGGTGACCAAACCTGCACACAGTATTCTAGGTGGGGTCTTACCAAGGAATTATATAAGTGTAACATCACCTCCCTTGACTTAAACTCCACACACCTAGAGATATAACCCAACATTCTGTTCGCCTTTTTTATTGCTTCCCCACACTGGTGAGAGTGGGACATGGAAGCATCAACATACATACCGAGATCTTTCTCGTAATCAGCTACCTTAATTTCAGTGGAACCCATAAAATATCTGTACTTTATATTTCTGCTCCCTGCATGGATTACCTTACATTTATCTGTGTTAAATTTCATCTGCCAAGTATCAGCCCATTCGCTAATTAAATCCAGATTCCGTTGAAGCCTCTCTGCTGCTAGATCACCGCCCACCTTGGTGTCGTCTGCAAATTTAACCAGTTTACTGTATGTATTTGTGTCAATATCATTAAATTAGGAAAAATAGTGGTCCTAAAATTGAACCCTGCGGTACCCCACTATGAACGGCGGCCCACTGTGACATTGTGCCTCTAATAACTACTCGCTGCTTCCTGTCAGTTAGCCAGTTTTCGATCCAAGCTGCCACAGTTCCTAAAATCCCTGCAGCTTTAAGCTTTAGCAAGAGCCGTTTGTGGGGGACGACATCAAAGGCCTTCTGGAAATCTAAGTAACGTTACCGCAAATTATGTTTACCTTACCCAATCCGGAGACAAGATTCGCTCTCCCCCCACGATGCTCTGAACGCCTGTGCTCAATTAATACCTACAAAACATGCAGGAATTAAGGGGCTGCTTCATATAAAATAAAAACAACCGAAACCATTTGTCTCCTACCTTTCACCCGCAAACCTCGCAAATACCTCCGCTGAAGTTAGCACAAGTTGGCACTGAAACACTTGCCTATGCCAGTCTGGGCATAACCCTTACGACAACAAACGGAACACCAGCTAACCGGATAACCATGTCTTTTAATTAAACAAAAAAAAACTGCACCGGTAGAGAGCCACACCACCGTGATCTAAGTTTGCATGCGACCAACAGGGGAGCGGCAACTCGCCTCAACATACTACCGGTCACACAGGTCTATAAGATTCTAACAGGTTTGGATGTTGTTCAACCAAATAGTTACTTCAGCATTAGTTCAAATACAAGAACTCGTGGCCATAGGTAGAAATTAGTGGGAGAACATTTCAAAATGGATTTAAGGAAGCACTTCTTTACACAGCGTGTAGTCAGAGTATGGCATAGTCTTCCTGATAACATAGTGCAAGCTGAATCCTTGGGTTCCTTTAAATCAGAGCTAGATAAGATTTTAACAACTCTGAGCTATTAGTTAAGTTCTCCCCAAGCGAGCTCGATGGGCCGAATGGCCTCCTCTCGTTTGTATAGTTCTTATGTTCTTATGATTCATAATTATTAAAATTTCATATAACAAAGAGATATGTATTGCCAATATATATGGTCCAAATAGTGATGACCCTTCCTTCTTTCACCACCTTTTTGCTGCAATATCATCACACTCAGACACTGAACTTATACTGGGAGGGGACTTCAACTTAGTACATAACCCAGAATCTGACAGACGTAGTACAGCAGCTAGTTACCGTACTTGCCAGTCATCCGAAACAATAAAACAATATATGAATGATTTCGGCCTATGCGATGTCTGGCGTACTTTTCACGGCACACTCAGAGAATACACGTTTTTCTCGCCAGTCCATCATTCTTACTCCCGGATAGACTTTTTTCTTACCAGCAATACAGTCATGAAAGATATATGTGACACACAAATTCACTCTATAACAATCAGTGACTATGCACCTTGTCACTAAGACGGTCACTGTAAAATTTTGTGCACCACCTTTTAAATGGTGGAGACTGAATACATATTATACAATACATACTAACAGACTCAGAGTTTCTAGAAGTTATTTAAAAAAATTGGACAACATTTATTGAAACAAATGACCTGCTAGGTATCTCTGCGTGCATTCTCTGGGAGACAGCAAATGCTGTAATACGAGGCAGAATAATTTCATATTCAGTACATAAAAAGAAAAAGGAAAAAGCACTCGAGACAGAACTAAAACAGAAAATTAAAACTTTGGAATCAGCCCATGTTGCCTCCCAAGAAAAACACCTGATCAATGAGCTGAGAAAATGTAAAATGAAATTGCAAGAATTAAGAGACAAAAAAGCTCAGTTTTACTTACAGAGATTACGCTTGGACAATTTTGAACATAGTAATAAATCAAGTAAGTTTTTAGCAAACAGAATAAAGAGAAAGTAGCAATCTCTTCAGTTACAGACCCCAATGGGAAGGCAACTCATAGCCCAGGAGAGATAAATAGGATATTTAGGGACTTCTATAGAAAATTATACTCACCTAATATTAATCCAACCATTTCTGAAATAGAACAGTTCTTAACATTGACCTACCAAAATTAAATAATGAACAAATAACATTAGAGTTACCTCTCTCAATAGTGGAACGTCACGATGCACTATGGGAAAGCCCTAGGTCCAGATGGATTTCCAGGAGAATTCTACAAAACATTTTGGCCTCTGCTAGTACCACTATTCCATGGAATGGTTATAGAAATTAAAGAAACTGGCAGCATCCCTCCAAATATGAATCGTGCAGACATTAACCTGCTCCTCAAACCTGACAAAGACTCTGCTCTCCCCTCTAGCTATCGACCAATATCACTCATAAATCTTAAAATCATCATCAAGGCACTGGCTAGTAGAATCGAAAAAGTGACACCTTATATAGTACATCCAGATCAAACGGGTTTCATTAAAGCCAAATAGTCCACTAACAACATGAGGAGACTAATTGCCATAATAGACTACTGCAACATTCAAAATAATGAAGCCATTATCGTCTCATTGGACGCGGAAAAGACTTTTGACAGGGTTAACTGGAAATTTCTAATGGCAACCTTACTAAAATTTGGATTTAGCGAGAACTTCGTATCCAGGGGCCTCATGTATAAACGGTGCGTACGCACAAAAATGTTGCGATGTCCATTTCCACGCTCATGTCGAGATGTATAAAAACAAAACTCGGCGTACAGCTACACACATTCTCACGGCTGCTCCAGACATGGCATACGCACGTTTCTGCTCGGTTTTGTAAACGGACGGCACTCAGTGGCAAGTCATTGCTACTGTGGTTTCCCTTTTTAAACTCACAATCATGATGCTGATTTTATCCAATACACCGACATTAATTGTATGTTGTTTACAAATGTACGGCACCTGATTTTTAATCAATTTGTAACAATAAAATGGTGCAAAAAATGACCGAACTATTACAACTACTATGGCAGCTCTTGTGTTATATCATACATATATCAAGCATATAATCCAAGACAATTGCATGATATCATTTGAGAAAATAGCAGAAACATATGGCATTGAGATAAACAAATACTTAGAATATCTTCAACTTAAATCAATAATACATAATAGATGGCGCCGTAAGCAATTAGACCTGGAGCTTTCACCTAAAATAGCAAACTTCTTAATAACTCCAACTAAAAAACTACTGTCTTGGATTTACGTGCATCTAGCAGAATCTGATACAACACTCTCACTCCCTACCCACAAATGGGAAAGGCATTTACTCATCAACCCAGACACTAACTTCTGGAGGCAAATTTGCTTGAATACCTTTTGAATGAATCTGAACTCCAACCTGCAGCTATTACAGTACAAAATTTTACACAGAACGCACTACACAGGGCAGAGGATGTTCCAGATGGGTATCAGAAATACTAACATATGCGTAACTTGTAAGAAGGACGCACCAGATCATTTCCTTCATGCTTTCTGGTACTGCACACTGGTCAACGAATTCTGGCAAAGGAATTGTGAAGACTTATCGACACACCTAGGGCATCCCATCCCACCCTCCCCCTCACTCTGCCTGCTTGGGGACTTCACTAACACAAATATAGACACTAATAAACCTTGCATGCTTCTCAGAGTACTAACCATTGCAAAGACAACAATCCTTCTGAACTGGAAGTCAAAAGAGAATTTAAACATAAATCTGTTCAAAAATCTTCTCTCGGATTATGTTTCCATGGAGAGGATGTCTGCCTGTAAAAAAAATCAATTGATCGATTTTGAAGATAGTTGGACTCCAATAATTAATTTTTTTATGTAATGTTGTCAGGGGTGGTCGGGTCTCGCCCTCCCCACCCGGGGTTGGGGGCGGGGGGGCTGGGTGGTTGGGGTCCTCTGGTGTTCCTCTTGGCTGAGGTCACGTGGTCAGTGTCTCTGGGTGGCCTGTTGGGGGCGGTGTGGGGGATGGGGTGTCGCGTGGCCGTGGGCCCTTATGCTGTGGGGGTGGCCTCGGTTGCCTGGTTCCCCCTGCCTTCGCCTTGGGCCTGGGGGGGGGGGGGGGCACTGTCACTTCCCCTGACGGTATCAAATACCAGCACATCCAATGACAAATCAGTTCACACACATACACATACAAGAATGGGCGCATATGAGGTTGAGCTATCAATATCATTATTATTATTACTTTTTAGCGTATGTTATAGATATAGGAATTGAAATATACATGTATATGGGTAGGATCACATGTGTGTATGCTACAAATGTAATGTCGGCGAGCGGGGAAGCAGGCAAGAGAGCGGGTATAACGGGGTTTATTCCAGGCAGACAGCACAATGGGAGCACACGGCAAACTACGTCAATGACAGACCTGGGGAAACAGACTTAAACGCGGACTAAATACACAAGACAAGCAGAAAATAACAGGCAACAGGTGATCACAATCGGGGTAGCATGCGTAGGTAATGATTGGGCGTAGCACACACGAGGATCGTACGAGCAGGTCATGACAAAACCCCCCCCGCCTCAAAGGCGTGCACTCCGGGTGCGCCTCAGTGGAGGTGACGGACGAGACGAGACTGGGAAAACAGAACCTGAAAAACAAGAGCAAAAACATCAACGGGACAAAACCGAAACAAAGAACAAGCACAGGGGCAGAAACCAAGACAGAATTTGACAAAGGACGGGAAACGCAGACAGGCAGATGAGGAAGGGAGACACAGGGGGAACACCAACAGGCGGAACGAAAGGGCCAGGAGTGAACGTGAGAGGCAAAGAGGGAAGAGGAGCAGAGACAGGAGGGACAAATGGACCAGGGTGGAACGGAGGAGAGACAGAGGGATGAGGAGCAGAAACAGAAGGGACAAAAACAGGAGGCAGAAGGGCGGAGGAACAAGGGGAGTTCGAGGGAACCCCAGCGGGCGAGGGAAGGCAGCCGCAGGGGCCACAGGTGGATGGGAGGAAGGAGCCGGAGGGGACCACACAGGGGAGGAGAAGACAGGCTGAGGGACAAACAGAGGAAACGAGGAGGAAGACAGAGGGGGCACCGGGAAATGGGAAGAGGAAGGTGGAGGGGACCCCGGATGCAGGTGAGAAGGTGGGGGAAGCCACAGCAGGCGACTGGAGGGCCAGAGCCAGGGAAGGCGCTGTCCGACATCGAGCCGCAGCGGGTGGACCCGCAGGCGGCCAATGAGCCGAGGCAGGGGGACCTGGAGGCGGCGGACGAGGCGCCGGAGGGAGGCCCGCAAGCGGGCGACGAGCCCCCGGCGGGGGACCCACAGGCGACGGCCGGACTGGAACCGAAGGACCCACAGGCAGCCGCTGAGCCACAGCCGGCGAGAGCGAGGGCAAGCCAGGGGGTAGGGCGGGACCCGGTCCCTGCGCTTATGTCCTCTTCTCTTCCGGGACACAGACAGTCGGGGACCTGGTCAGGCTCCACCATGCTGGGGCGATGGTGGGGGAGTCCGTCCACCACCGCAGTTCCTGGGGCCCAGTAGGTAGATTCCCAAGGGGTCCCATTTGAGCTCCTCCTCTCCTTCCACCAAGGGAGGAGGAGCGATGGTAACATAGTCTGGGACCTCCTCAGGGACAGAGATTTCTAGCGTAGGTGGAGCCAGGGCCTTGGGCAGAGCAGGAGGCGGTGGTGCAGCTGGGGCCTCGGGCAGCGGTGGAGGCCTAGCAGCCTCGGGCACTGCGGGTGGAGCCGGGACAGTGGGCGTAGCTGCAGGCGGTGCTGGCACTGGGACCTCGGGCACAGGAGCCAGAGCATCAACCGCTGAGTCAGGCAGGATGGGCGGAGCTGGCGTGACAGGCAGGACGGGCGGAACCAGCGTGACAGGCAGGACAGGCAGAGCCACCAAAGACGGCGCGACCTCAGGCGCGGGTGGAGGCGAGGCCGGCGCAGGAGCCCTGGGTGTAGCTGCAGGCGGAGCCGCAGCAGCGAGCTTGGGCGGTGCAGCAGTGAGCAAGCGGCCTGCGGGCGTATAGGCGAGTGGAGGCAGCATCGGTACCTCAGGCATAGTGGCATGCACCGCAGCAGGAACCTCAGGCAGTGCAGCAATTGCCGACTCCGGGCCAGCAGGGGGCGCCGCTGCAGGAGCCTTGGCTGCAGCAGGACCTTAGGAGGTCAGCAATGCTGGGGCCAGCACGTCGGCCTCTGGGTTCTGCTTGGCTGGCAGTACAGGGACAAGCGGGACAGCAGGAGGCGTCAACAAGTGCCACTAGGGTTGGCGCCTCTCGGGCAGGCATTGCCCCTTTAAGGGCAATGGGACCCACGGGATGGAATCCAGAATTGGCCTGGCCCCTTTAAGAGCCAGGCGAGTTCCCAGGAGGAGGGAAGTTGTCCGTGAAGGCAACTTTGAGGCTGCGGGGCTGTCCTAGATCCATTCCGCTGGAGTCCGGAACAAGAGGTTCCTCCCGCTCACCAGCGGGGAGAGGAGCAGCAAGAGAGACAGAGTGGATGAAGATCGCCAGTTCCTCCTCCTGTCTCCGTTCTCTTCTCCTCTGGCTTTGGCAGGTCGATTGAGGCAGGGTGGTCTTGGAGAGAGCGAGCGGCTGGAGCCGCCTCTCTGTTACCCTCTCGACCAGCTGCCGGAGGTTTTCACTCACTTCCGAAATGACGTGCGTGTCCATAAGAGGTGCCATCTCCTGGAGGAGGGTTCCGCTCCGGCTGGCTAGATCCAGTGTTCCGGGGTCCTCCTAAACCTCCGGCTGGTGAAGCCATTAAACCACCTCCTGCAGCAGACCGAGACGTGAGTCCTCGGTCTGCTGCAGTGATTCGTTGTTGAGGTCTGTCATTCTGTAATGACTGCGTGCGGGCGAGCGGGGAAGCAGGTGAGAGAGCCGTAAATACGGGTATAATGTGGTTTATTCCAGGCAGACAGTACAAGGGGAGCACACTGCAAACTGGGGAAACAGAATTAAACGCGGACTAAATACACAAGACAAGCAGAAAATAACTGACGACAGGCGATCACAATCGGGGTAGCATGCGTAGGTAATGAGGGGGCATGGCACACATGAGGATCGTACGAGCAGGTCATGACAACATATATATAATAACTATTTGTAACATTATTATTATTTTTATTAAGAACATGAGAACTATACGCATATATATTGCGTGCCTCCGTGAACCTGGGGGCTAGGTTGTCAGGGGCAATAGCCCCTGGTAGGGTCTCCCAAGGCAAAAAGGTCCCAGGGGAGGGGCCAGACAAAGAGCAATCCGAAAGAACCCCATGAAAAAGTTAAAAATCAAAGTCCCGTTTCCCTCGCCCGGACTAGAGTCACCGGGGCCCCACCCTGGAGCCAGGCCTGGGGGAGGGGCCCATTGGCGAGCGCCTGGTGGCCGGGCCTTGGCCCATGAGGCCTGGCCGAGCACAGCCCGAAAGAGGCACGCGGGACTGTCCCCAGGTGGGCCCACCACCCGCAAGGGGAATGTCAGGGGTTCGGTGCATTGTGGATCGGGTGGCGGCCAAGGGAGGCCCTGGCGGTCCGATACCCGGCTGACAAAACTGGCTTTCGGGACATGGAATGTCACCTCTCTGGTGGGGAAGGAGCCTGAGCTTGTGCGTGAGGTTGAGAGGTATCGACTAGATATAGTCGGGGTCACCTCAACGCATAGCTTGGGTTCTGGAACCAATCTCCTGGAGAGGGGCTGGACGCTCTTTTACTCTGGAGTTGCGGCGGGTGAGCGACGCCGGGCTGGGGTAGGGCTATTGGTGGCCCCACAGCTTGGTGCATTAACACCGGTGAACGAGAGGGCTGTTTCCCTGTGCCTTCGGGTTGGGGATAGGTCTCTGACTGTCATCTGCGCTTATGCGCCAAATGTCAGTTCGGAGTACCCGGCCTTCTTGGATTCCCTTAGCGGTATGCTATTTGGCGTGCCGCGGGGGGATTCCATCGTTTTGCTGTGGGACTTCAACGCTCACGTGGGCAATGACAGTGTGACCTGGAAGGGGGTGATTGGGAGGAACGGCCTCCCTGATCTGAATCCGAGTGGTGTTCTGCTATTGGACTTCTGTGCAATGCATGGTTTGTCCATAACGAACACCATGTTCGAGCATAAGGGTGTCCATAAGTGGACATGGTACGAACATGCCCGGGGCTACAGGTCGATGATCGATTTTATAATCGTATCAACTGATCTGCGGCCCTCCGTCTTGGACACTCGGGTAAAGAGAGGGGCAGAGCTGTCAACTGATCACCACCTGGTGATGAGTTGGCTCAGGTGGCGGGGGAGGAAGCCGGTCAGACCTGGTAGGCCCAAGCGCATAGTGAGGGTCTGCTGGAAACGTCTGGCAGAGGCTCCTGTTCGCTGGAGCTTTAACTCGTGCCTCCGGCAGAATTCCGACTGCATGCCGGGGGAGGTAGGGGACATCGAGTCTGAATGGACACTGTTCTGGACCTCCATTGTGGAAGCGGCCGTACAGAGCTGTGGTTGCAGGGTGGTCGGTGCCTGTCGTGGCGGTAACCCCCGTACCCGATGGTGGACACCAGAGGTGAGGGGGGCCATGAAGCTGAAGAAGGAGGCTTACCAGGAATTATTAGCCCGGGGGTCTCCGGAGGCAGCTGACGGGTACCGGCGGGCCAGGCGGAACGCGGCTCGGGCGGTCGCAGAAGCAAAAACCCGGGCGTGGGAGGAGTTCGGTGAGGCCATGGAAAGTGACTTTCGGTCGGCCTCAAAAAGGTTCTGGCCAACCATACGGAGTATCAGGAGGGGGAAGCAGCTACTGGTTCCTACTATTTATAGTGGGGGGGGGGCTGTTGACCTCACCTGGGGACATCATCCGGAGGTGGAAGGAATACTTTGAGGACCTCCTCAACCCTGCGTCAGATACATCTACGCATACTGCCTTTGAGACATCTGAGGGCACAGAGCCCGAGGGTGCTGGGGGGGGCTTGCCCATCACTGAGGCTGAGGTGGCCGCGGCGGTTAAACAACTCCGTGGTGGCCGGGCCCCGGGGGTGGATGAGATCCGCCCGGAGTACCTGAAGGCTCTAGATGTTGTGGGGCTGTCGTGGCTGACACGCCTTCTCAACAGTGCGTGGAGGTCAGGGACAGTGCCGCTGGATTGGCAGACCGGGGTGGTGGTCCCCTTATTTAAGAAAGGGGACCGGAGGGTGTGTTCTAACTACAGGGGGATCACACTTCTCAGCCTCCCTGGGAAGGTCTATTCCAGGGTACTGGAGAGGAGGGTGAGATCGATAGTCGAATCTCAGATTCAGGAGGAACAATGCGGTTTTCGTCCTGGTCGTGGAACACTGGACCAGCTTTATACCCTTGCAGGGGTACTGGAGGGGGCCTGGGAGTTTGCCTATCCAGTCTACATGTGTTTTGTGGATTTGGAAAAGGCTTACGACCGTGCTCTGTGGGGGGTGCTTCGAGAGTATGGGGTCCGGGGTCCACTGTTGTGGGCGATCCAGTCCCTGTACGAACGGAGCAGAAGCTTGGTCCGCATTGCCGGCAATAAGTCGGACGTGTTACAGGTGCGTGTTGGGCTCCGCCAGGGCTGCCCTTTGTCATCGGTCCTGTTTATTATATTTATGTACAGGATTTCTAGGTGCAGCTAAGGCGTCGAGGGTGTCCAGTTTGGTGACCTCAGGATTGCCTCGCTGCTTTTTGCAGACGATGTCGTCCTGTTGGCTTTAATATGCTGGGGATCTCCAGCAGGCACTGGGGCGGTTCGCAGCCGAGTGCAAAGCGGCAGGGATGAGGATTAGCACCTCCAAGTCCGAGACCATGGTTCTCAGCCGGAAACGGGTGGTTTGCCCTCTTCGGGTTGGGGAAGACGTACTGCCTCAAGTGGAGGAGTTTAAGTATCTCGGGGTCTTGTTCACGAGTGAGGGTAGGCGAGATCGGGAGCTGGATAGATGAATCGGAGCGGCGTCTGCAGTTCTGCAGACGCTTAACCGGTCCGTCGTGGCTAAGAAAGAACTGAGCCAAAAAGCCAAGCTCTCGATCTATTGGTCCATCTTTGTCCCTACCCTCACCTATGGTCATGAGCTATGGGTAATGACCGAAAGAACGAGATCGCGAATACAAGCGGCCGAAATGAGGTTTCTCCGCAGGGTGTCTGGGCTCTCCCTTAGGGATAGGGTGAGAAGTTCGGATATCCGGGAGGGCCTCAGAGTAGAACCGCTGCTTCTTCACGTCGAAAGGAGCCAGTTGAGGTGGTTTGGACATCTGGTGCGGATGCCTCCTGTACTTTATATTTCTGCTCCCTACATGGAGTACCTTACATTTGTCTATGTTAAATTTCATCTGCCAGGTATCGGCCCAGTCACTAATTAAATCAAGATCCCGCTGTAGCTGCTGAGCCGCTAGTTCAGTATCTGCTACACCACCCACCTTGGTATCATCTGGAAATTTCACCAGTTTACTGTATATATTGGTGTCTACATCATTTATGTAAATTAGTAACAATAGTGGTCCTAAAATTGAACCCTGCGGTACCCCACTATGAACGCAGGCCCACTGTGACATTGTGCCTCTTATAACTACTTGCTGCTTCCTATCTGTTAACCAGTTATCAATCCAGGTCGCTACAGTTCCTAAAATACCTGTCGCTTTTAGTTTAAGTAAGAGCTTCTTGTGGGGGACAACATCAAAAGCCTTTTGGAAATCTAAGTAGATGACATCATAGGCCTTCTTATCATCAACTTCCTGAGTAGCTTCCGCAAAAAACTCCAACAGATTTGTTAAACAGGATCTACCTCTCCTAAATCCATGCTGGCTATCCCTCAAAATGTTATTTGAGTCCAGGTAATCTACCATTTTCTCTTTGATTATAGTGAATACCCGTGAAAAATTATCATTGAACTCATTTACTATATCAATGTCGTTTTCAATTATAAGACCCTTACTATCCTGCAGATTAGTAATTTCAGCTTTTAGAGCTCTTTTAGAGTTAAAATACTGGAAGAAACTTTTAACGTCATCCTCAGCCTCCAATGCGATCTTCCTTTCGACATTCCTTTTAGCTCGTCTAATGTCATTTTTTAATTCAGCCTGTAGATTTAGATACTCTTGCTTTATTCTGTCATCATCAGTTATTTTCCATTTCTGGAACAAAGCCCTTTTCCTCCTTACTTTATACTTTATTTCCCTAGTAAACCACCTAGGTTGCAATTTCCTAGATTTATTCTTGCTGGAAACAGGTATGAAGTCCTCTTGCACTTGCAATAATGTGCTTTTAAAAAATTCCCATGCCTCTTCAACAGTTTTGTTATTTAACTCCATCCAGTTCACAGTTTCTAGTTTTAATCTCATACAATTTAAGTTAGCCTTCCTAACATTATATATTTTTGATTTGGACTTTGCTCTTCGGGCACTAAACTTAACCTCAAATTTAACCATGTTATGATCGCTACTGTCAAGTGGTTCTAAAACGTCTAATTTACCAATCCTGTCCTGGTTATTAGAGAAAACAAGATCAAGAATGGCATCTCCCCTGGTATGGGTGTTAACAAACTGAGTAAAAAAACAATCCTGTACTAATTCCACCATCTCCAGTTCATTTTCAGAAGAAATATAAATGAACATATAAATGAGCATTGCTGTTTGTAGTATTGAACGCTTTGTTAGTTACCCCTCCACGGCTTATTTCCGCTTGGCATGAATTGCAAATTGCGAATCTTTGCTCATTCTCTTTTATGGCATAAAATTTCCAAACTGAGGACATGTTGCCTCGAACTCCCCCTCCTCCTTTTTCTTCTTCTTCCTCCTGCACGGCAGCACAGGTGTGACGTATTGGGCGGGCGGGAGGGAGGCAGCCTGCACTGCACCTCTCTCGGGAATGGGAGAAAAGGCTGATTTAAAAGCATATAACTAAGATCGGTGGATCTCATGGGAATATGGTCGATTTCTGATCCCCTCAAATTAACGTGATCGAGGCCGATCGATCGGTGCACCCCTAATATATACAGTTATGCATTCTTCAGAATACACGTGAGTGATAATATATATACAATTTTAACCCAACACATATTTAACTAACCTCCCTGCCCCGCCAGTCCCTAGTTTAAACATTCCTCAACTACTCTACAAATACGCCTTCCCAGTACACTGGTTCCCCTCCGGTTCAGATGCAACCCATCCGGCTTGAACAGGTCCCACCTGTTCCAGAAGGTCCTCCAGTGCCCCATAAACCTAAACCCCTCTTTCCTACACCATCCTTTTAGCCACGCATTTAATCTCCTTATCTCAGCTAATTTAGCCTGACTTGCGTGTGGCAGGGGGAGTATTTCAGAGAATACCACCATGGACGTTCTGCTTCTAAGCTTATTGGCGACTTCTATAAATTTATCCTGCAGAACAGCCCTCCTACCCTTGCCTATGTCATTGGTGCCAACATGCAAAAAGCTTGTCCACACGATCTAGAAGGTCTCCTACCTGGGCACCAGGCAGGCAAGACACTGTACGGGACCCTCTATCACGCGTGCACACATAACTGTCTACTCCCCTAATAATTGAATCCCCCACTACCACAACCTCCCTCTTCCTGGGGCGAGGGGGCTCCTCAGTGCCCAAGGGCCTACCTGCCTCCCCAGTCCCTTCCGGCTCTAAAGCTGGAAGCACCTGAAACCTGTTAGACACAGCCACCTCAGGTGATGCCGCCTCTGTAACATGTGTACGCCTTTTCCTGCGTCTATGACCTACGGTCACCCAGCTCTCTCGACCTCTCTGCTGTTCATTCTCTCTCCTCCCCGCTAGTGGCGTACACACCATCTCCCTAAACGGCGTATTAACTAGCTCCTCTAACTCACTGTTGCATTGGATGAGAGCCAGTTGCTCCTCAAGGTCGCAAACCTTGACCATGAGTGAGTCCACTAGCTTACATTGCTCGCAGATGAAGTCCGACTGGACACTAACGTCCAGAAGGGCAAACATCTTGCAAACGCAACACTGAGCCGGCCCCATAATTAACTAACTCACTATGACCCTGTACTCCCAGCCCAGTAAATTTATATAGTGTATTTAACTATAAAGATTAATTTGCGTAACAATAAATGCAGTAAAGTGCCGAGTACACTAAAATAAGTTATTACTTGTGTTAAAATGGAACTTAATTATTATTTTTATTTAAAATTTTAAACCTGATAAATTTACTACTACTTACCAGAAGAACTTCTGCCTGAACCAAGTATGAACTAAAAACAAAGCGAAATCGAAGTTGTCACACCCCGCTCCGTCCGCTCCTGATGTGTGCCACGCCCACCTCGTTACCTCGTGTTCAGCCCTGATTGTGATCACCTGTGTCCTGTTATGTCTAGCTTGTCTTTTGTATTTAGTCCGAGTCTCAGTCCGTCTTCCCCAGATCCGTCATTGTATTGTTACCTTGTTTGTGAGTGTCAGCCTTCTAAGTCTAATAAATCCTCGTTACCTGACGTCCTGGCTGATTCGCCTGCTTCCCTGCTCGCCTCCATTGCCGAACGCAACAGAAGTTGCTCTTGGGAGGTATTGATATTGTTGTTGTTATAATTTTTGTTGTTTGATGTCCTTGTAATAAGTGTTATGTTTCTTATGGTTGTTTGTATTCTGTATTCCCCTACACTTAATTTTCTCCATCCCACCTTCATTATTATTATTATTATTATTATTATTATTATTATTATTTCTGTATACCTTTGTTTTCTTTTTTCCTTTTTTCTTCTCTCCCCCTCTCCCCATGGTGATTAATGTCTGTTATTGTTAATGTCTGTTATTGTTACGATTGTTTCTGTCCCCCCGCCATTTTTTAAATTTATTTTATAATCACGGTACTAGGACGGGTGAGTTCAGAGCGGCCACACTCTTTACTCTTTAATTTAATGTAAAATAAAGTTGTCCTCCGAAGAGGGGGGGTGGTGGTGGGCAATAAAGAAAAAAAAAAGAATTAAGGTGTACATTATCCATTCTGGAGAAGATCAATTGGGATAAGCCACACTGAACAAAATATGTTGTTCCCAGATGTGCAATTTAAATTGGTATTACCACAAACTAACGGCCATGTCTATCTAAGGGTAAGATGTGCTGTTTGAATGTGAATATGTGATGTAATGTCTGTACAAATTGTAAAATCTGTTGAGGTGCAACCCAAAACACCTGTATCATATACTGTTGTGAGTCAGTAACATACATAATATAAGTAATTGTTAATTAAGTAATACAGATGATATGAGGTGTGAACCTGTGAAGCTGGTATGGCATGTTTGGTGTCAAACTGATGGACAATCACTCCTGATTCCAATTCCAAGTCAGTGGTTACCATGAAAGTGGACGTATCAAAAGTTACACCAGCTTAATGAAAATCATCAGTAAAGGGGGAATCAGTCTGGTCATAAATCCCAAAAGGACTGATAGACCCCCTTCCGAAAGCCCGCCAAATGGATGGTCAGTCATTGGTCCAGGAGTCGAATTACTGGTCATCCCTATTCATGAACTTTAGACCATAAAACCTGGCACCTCAGAACTAGGGGGGAGTAGCAGAAAAACAAACAAACAAAACCAAAGAGGCAGAGAACATCAGCCCATGAGAAGAGAAGCCCGCAAGAAGCCCTCCTGAAGCTTGCCGATGAAGGCCCAGCTGGACAGAGAACTGCAACCAAGATAAAGCTTCACAAGGAGAGAGAATCCAAGGGGCTCCACTCCACTGCTCCAAACGCCGCACCTTCCTGAGTGCCTTCATCCCGTCAGCTCATCAGCCTATGCAACCAACTGCCAAGACCCCCCCCCCACTCTGTAACCAAGTAAACCAACTGCCTTTCATTCTAACAACCTAAGCTGTTCTGTTAACCTGCTATATGACTTTAGGGTCATATTTCCACAAACTGGACTTGCTTTGCAGAACAGTATTTCCCTTTTAAGGTTACTCATTTAAATCCGGTCATTGCATTTCCGTAATTACATTGTTTGTTTCTATTCCATTATTTCATGTTTGTTGTTTGTGTTAAGTGTAATGTCTGTCTTATGTTAGTTGTAGTGTTAGTCAGGAATAAATGCATGTCTTTTACACAACTTCAGCCTCCGTTCATTGAGTGTTCACAATAGTCCCTGCCTCTGTGCGATCTGGCTACAAGCTCTGAAACCTCAAACTCGCCTGAAATATCATGAGACTCTCTCTCATCGGCCGTGAGGGGTGCTTTGCTACCAATCGTTTACATTACCTGGTGATGCAGCTGGCTAGACGAGCCTTCTAACCCAGGTTACTAAGCGATACTGGTAATTAGTGAATCCCACGTAAGTCTTACATTAACATAATTGAGTTTGGAGGAGCTGACCATTCGACAATTGCTTAATAATCAGCATTAAATAATAATTTATTAAAATTTTATTAATTTCAAAACATATTAGTGGAGATATTAAAATTTACCTGAGCTAATAATTCCTACAGGCGTCTGTGCCTGGGTCGTGGGACTTCCCCACTGGCGGACGAGTGTAGTGTCAATAAAACTCTTGTCAGCCACCAGAGCTTGTGTGTTGGACCCCCACGAAACAGTTGCCTGTAGACAGTTGCGATGAGCCGAGGAGGGATATGCTGGAGCTACACCCACCAGTACCCTGCTCCTCACTGGTGGGTGCAACCTTTTACTGGACACATGGAAATGAAATGTCTGACTTGGCCACAATACAGACAGGTCCTAGCCATTATCTGCCTGCATCTGCTCAGGTGTGGACTCTGTGGGGTTAACAGGAAGAAATTCTTGTGTTCCTCCCTTACGCATCTCCGGCACTAGTAAATCTTTGTATCAACCCTAATCGCCAAGCTGACTAGCTCGTCAAATGAGTCAGGGATTTCGCATGTGGTTAGTTCATCCTTTTTGCCCTCACCCAGTCCATTGTAAAAAGCAGCAAACTGAGCTTGATGGTCCCATCCGCTTCACATAGCCAAAGTACAAAACTGGATGGCATACTCAGATACGGACTGGCCCTCCTGTCGGAGCTATAATAACTACTGAGCAGCCTCTTGTCCCTGCTGGGAAAGAAATGATCTGCAGGATCCCGGATCCCCGTTGTATTACCCCAGCGGGGAAAGTTGTGGTTTGCTTGCTGGGGGAGAAACAAATAGGGACTCAGCGATACGGGAAAGTGTTGTGGAGAACTCAGTCAGTCCCGTATTAAACAACATACTTATCTGTTAAGGATGCGGAGAAGAAAGGACACTTGCGCGGAATCAGGAGGGAGGAGCGGCTTTATTGGAGATGTAAAAACTCTCAGGGATTGCTGCAAGAGCGAAAAATAACTCTCGTTGCTACATCCAAGGCGACAGACAGAAAACACAGTCAAAAACAGGCGATGTGTGTTGGAGATCAGAGGGCTTAGGTAGGTATGCGGTTGTTCATGGACAGGCAGGAGTTGGGCGATGAGCGTCGGATATCAGAGGGGGCAGGCAAGTCTCGGGGTCTGGGGGCAAAAACAGGGTGCAGGTAACCAGGCAGACAGACAGGAATAAATGGACCGACCATGAAGATCTCGCGTCAGAGTTTCAGATCAGGTAAACTGAAATAGGCTCCACTGATTAAACTGCTAGAAATCAGCTGAGAGGTCAGACTGCCCAAGAACTGGGAAAACCAGACAAGCCGGTTGTGAAGCACGTAAACCGGGCAGTTTCCATTTCTCAGGAAGGTAATCCTCGTCTGAGTCTCCCCAGGGGCGTGGTCCTTCTGATATCACTAGGGGATCCTGGGGTTGGTCCGTGACACCATCAGTTGTCGCAACTTTCAAATGTGGAAAAATCCCAAAGACTTTTAACCAGATTAGCCAATCAAATGTCTAGAATGATTGGCAGAGAAAACCTCTCTCTACTCTGTACTTTTTGGGTTACAAATCATCAGCCAATCAGTGGTACGTATTAGCTGGGGGGTCGAGATGAGCACAGTTTTTGTGCTGGAGTTAATGCCAGAGGATGTTTGGAACTCTGCAGTTATTCAGTCAAGAGGGTGTTGGTGACTTTTACATACTTCATGGCTAATTTGTGTTGTTCCTAAAACTTCCATTTTGCAATAATGCCAGTTGACTAAAACCAGTTGACCATGAAATATCTAGCAGGGAAGAAGTTTCACAAATGGACTTCACAAAGTCTGACTGCATGGATAGGTGCTTGATTTTATACACATGTAGCAATGAGTCTGATTGAAACACCTGAATTCAATGATTGATAGGTGTGTCCCAATAGTTTTGTCTATACTGTGTTTTATGCAGGGGTTGTTGTGCATTAATCATTGCATAATGTATTTATATGTTAGATTTGTAAAATCACATTTAAATAAAAAACAACCACATTTTCATGTTATTTTAATGTTTTTTATTACTTTACTTATAGAATTAGAACCACAAATGGCACCTACTACTTGTTATTTTCTGTAATCATCGTACATAGCAGAAAATAATGATATTACAGTTGTACTGTGACGTTTCTTTAAAAAGATGTTCTAGTGTGTTAAATCAGCAAAGCTAAAAATATATTTTGGTTATTTACTGACAATAACTGATACGTATTGAAACGGAAGTAATCTCTCACTCAGAGAAAACTACAGCACTTGCAGTCATCCACATAGACTAGGCCAGGCTGACATTGGTGAAGGTAGGTGTTCCCAAGGAAGCACTGGAAAAAGGTTGTCTGATCAGCAGGATTAGGATACAACCCATCGAGCTTTCCAGTGCAGAATGAAGAAATTGGATCTCTGGTGGTTGTGGGACGAGGAGGTGTAGTTGGCTTTGGTGCAAATCCTGCGAAAAAAGAACACATGTTTACATGACTACAAATCCATTTCTCCATCTATTTTCAAGCCAAGACAAAATAAATCACAAGGTGGTGATGCAACTAGGACCATACATCAATCCACCACAGAACAGTCACAAACTGTCAAAGATACATCTTTGGAATATGTAGGAAATATCTAGAGAACACAAAATAAAACACAAGGGAAACATGCAGACTTTGGGGGATTCATAATTAAGAAACTGGTCCCTAAATGTCACAGGTTAAGATCCAAGAAAAAAAGCCACTCTTTTAACCTTTGCAACTGATTTATAAATAAAATTTATAAAAGGGTAAGAAACCCTATTCTGTAAGTTACTTGGGAGACAAGCATTAAGAAAAAAATTCACTTTTTGCTGTTTACCTAGAGAGTTACGAAGGTGGTTGACAAGAGGATACTGCATTTCAGCACAAAATTCTCCATGAAAGTCATCCATGTCCAGACTCCAGACAAAAGCCCCGCCAAGGTTGTGTTCCCTTAACCACAGGACCTATGAGGAAAAGTAGATCAGTCAGCACTGGCCAAAATGCAGCTACATATTATATCATTAGAACAAAGTTATCTTAATTCAAACCTTATTTGAAAAGCTTTCCTGGTTATCATACCCCACCCAGGAGTCACTTTGCACAGCATAGGGTACTTTCTGGTCTTCAATCCAATGAACTTTGGCAGCTTTCAGGAACGAGCACACCTAAAAAGAAGACAAATATACAAAAAATATAAATAAAAGTGTAATGCATCCATCTTCCAACCGCTTATCCTGATCAGGGTCATGGAAAGTCTGCAGTGTATATCAGGCCTATACAGGGAAAACAGATTAACTCAATAGACAGGTAGAAGAACTGGGATTCTAACCTTTAACCCTAGAGTTGTGAGGCCACTGTTCCACCTACTGAAAATAATTTCTAATTATATAAAAGCATCATACTCAGGCTAAAAAAAAATCATTTGTTAATTATTGTTCATTGTAAAGCTATTTTATTTACCTGAAGGTTATGCCATGATTACCTCATAGTATGACCAAAAACCTGCATCACGGGTGTAGGGTCCTGCAGAAGCTGGGCCATTAGATGGAGCACCAATGGAAGCCATGGAAGAGGTCAGATGGAAGGTCCGACCAAAAGTTGGGAAACCCATAAGGAGCTTCTCAGGTGGAGCTCCATGTTCAATCCAGTAAGTAAGAGCTGAGTCCTACAACAGAGTGTGTGCATATTTAATTGTCCTATGGTAAATTATTGGTAGAATTTCATTTTTATGACATAAATGCTTTGTTTGCTCTCTCATGATTTAATTGGATCCGATGTATACTTTTTCTTACAATGTTATAGTCAATGTAGTTTCCTTGATCATCTGTGCTGCGGTAGAGAGGACTGTTGTGTCCAGTGACTTTTTCCCAATGTCCATGAAAGTCATAAGTCATGACACTGATGAAGTCTAGCTGGCTGCATTGATATAGAGCGATGAAAATTATGTTGTAGTTGTAGATAGGAAAATTCAAGAGGCTAAAACAATTTTCACATAGATTTGCTTAGCAGACATCTTACAAACATAAGATCAATATATGTAAAATGGAAAGCTTTGCCATATTTACTGTATACGAACTGAAGCAATTTAAATTAATTTACACGAGCAGTAACAGTACCAATACAGGTCCTTGGCTAGTTTACACAACATTTGTGTTATTTTTTAATTATTGTTGTTTGACAGTTATCTTTTTAAACAATCACAAAAAACCACACATTTGCCCCAGTGACCCTGAATTAAATAATGGATGACTGCCTTCTGTCGGCAGAACTACGATTAAACCAGGATTAAAAATAGAGTGGTCTCTTGATTTTTTTCAATGCCTGTATATCATACTTCAGGGTTTTGATGAAGCTCTTTGAATATTATTGGATTTGGTTTCATTTAAATTGACATTTTCTCCATGTTTGTCATTGAAGTACCGAGATGGTAATTCAAGATGGATGTTATTTCTTACCTTGATATATTGGATATCTCATATCCATGTTCAATGGTGGAAGATATAGATGCTACTTTGGCGGATAGCAGGAGCCTGGGCAATTTATTCTCTCTGCTCTCATTGTCAAATGCATTTTTGAGCTCCTGCAGGCAATGCATGAAAAAAGAGGTGTTAGTAAATGCTTCTTTTATTCATCATGCAGAGATGGATATAAAATAATTACTTCAAAGGGCTAGCTGATAGCACAAAAGTTAGGCATGATAGCTTACCATCACCAAGGCTGTGAATTTCAGCTTATCCTCAGGGGGGCTTCCCCCCTGTCCTGGGAATTGCCAGTCCAGATCAAGCCCATCAAAGCCATGTGTCCGTAGGAAATTGACACTTGACTCAATGAAGGTATGACGGTTCTCAGGCTTGGAGACCATGCTTATGAATCTAGGGAAGGTCAGTTATAATAAGTGTCAAATGTGTATGTATAATCTATAGATATATATAGCAATTAATAGCCACAACAACTTACGGACTTATTCCATTCACCCAGCCTCCAACTGACAGCAGTGTTTTCAAATTAGGATTTCTATGTGGAATAAGAAATGATAACTAAAAGATTAATTTAAAGCAAAATGGGTTAATGCGTAGTATAATCAAAAATAAGTCTTAATTTTAATGCATATAAAATTTTTCATTTTTCAACTCATGATACGTACAGATTCTTCTGCTGATTCAAGGACTTGTACAGTGTCTCATCATTCCATTCAATAGTTTTAATCTGGTTGTCATTGCCAATGGTGGCAAGAGCATAGATGACATGGGTGCAGAGGAAAGGGTCCACATCATCTGGTGTGAATTTTCCACTTCCTGGTCTATACTGTGACCAATTTGTTAAATAGCAAACCAATTTGGTCGATGCAACTAAGGAAAAATCTGACTTTAGTTAAATAGACCTTAAATATAAACAACAGACATTTTAAAAAAGGTAAATTAATTGGATAGATAACCTCAGAACATAAACATAACAGTTACATTATTTGTGTGTAATTCAATTGTAGATGAATTTATCCAAAAACTTAAAATCCTATTTAAAATTATCCTAACTAAAATGACCTGGAATGTGAATCTCAAGTATTAAGTATTTTTTGTTATTTTTTTATATATATCTGTGTGTGTGTGTGTGTATATATATATATATATATATATGTATGTATATATAGATGTATGTATATATATATGTATGTATATATATATATATATGTTTAGTTTTACAAGGTATTTTCCATGCTTACCTATAGGCAGCACAAAAAGAATGCCTAGACCTAGAAAAATAAAACAAAAACAATTTTTTGTCTATCACACCTGTGTAATACAATGAAACATATCTCTCATTAGTACTTACCTGCCAGTACAATAAATCGGACCATTTTTCCAGCATTGAAGTCCAACAATACCTAAGAATATGATTTTAGATTACCTTAGATTATCACACAAATCAAATGTACAAATTGTTTTCACACCTCACTATATATATATATAATTCTGGAAACAAAATGTTATATATATATGTATATAACATTTTGTTTCCAGAATAATTTTTTGTTACAATATGCTTAGTATTTTTCACAAATACTGCAAAAAGAAAGTTGATATAATGAATATTTATTTCAACATTTTACATTTGGCAGAACATATTTACCTGGAAATACTCCACACAGTGCAACATGTAGACCAGAATGAATAGATTTATACTCCTTTGTTAATGTTTGTGTATCTATATGATTACCTAATAACAATACATATCAAAGTTCATTTGATAAGTTACCAGTAAGAAATATTAAGATATATCAATCATTAATAGCACAACAGTAATAGAAAACCAATTCTCCCAATTGGCACCACACTCCTGTAAGTTCAATTACAAAGTTTACTCATTATATCTAATAAGCTGGCTCCTTTAGATTCAAAGGAGCAGTGGCTCTATTTCAAAAGTCCTTTCAGATTACCAGACTCATTTGCCGCAAATAGTGATAACCCTGTTAGAGATAGTGAGTCCAGGAACTCTGTGAAAAAATGAGAATACAGCATCTGTGGAGGGCATTGATTCACTGGATAACTATGAATCTCATCTAATCTTTTCTACTTTTCCACCATTGTCCAATGCCTGCAAAACTGAACCTAAAGAAATAACCTGTCTGTCAGAAAATGGATATTCAATTCAATTCAAATTAATTCGATTAAATTTTTATTGTCATTAACACAATGTGTGGGCAGCTTCACCAGAACATATGAGACATCGTGGGACAGGGGAGGTGAAGGGAGGGAATATACATAGATACAGTAGGACTTACATTACATACATTTTACATAAATTATACATACATACATAAAATAGACATACATCACATGTAAATTATTCATACATAAATTACACATACATTACCACCATTATACATTATCCAGACATGCATAAGTTAAACATATAGGCTAGATACAGATATGCATATTAACATATACATACAGATATACATATCAGCATGTCTCCATAGATGTGGTAATGTTTAACTGAGGTACTGAAGTAGCGCTGAACAGTGCAAGGTAAACATAGTACATATAAGGCAGAGATAAAATTGTGCAAATGGCAAATTAGGGATCAGTTTGGGGGAGGGGGGTGTAAGTGTGGTGAATGAGAGGAGTTCAACGTTCAGCAGGTAGACGATTCAAGAGGTTAACAGCTTGAGGGAAGAAGATGTTGCTGAGCCTGGAAGTACAGGCACCAAGACTCCTGAAGCGCCTCCCAGAGGGCAGGAAGGAGAACAGACTGTGGTGGGGGTGGCTGCTGATGCTGAGACTTTTACGAAGGCACTGTTTGTGATGGATGTCTTTTATTGCAGGGAGCTGGGCCGACTTGATGAACCGCTGCAGAGCCTTCTAGTCAGCAGATGTGCAATTACCATACCACACTGAGATGCAGCTTGTTAGGATGCATTCAATAGTAGAGCAGTACAAGATAGAGAGGATTCTGGGAGAGAGGCATGCATGCCGCAAGAAATGGACTTGTCGTGCTGCTTTTTTCACAAGGAAGTATGTATTATTCATCCAGGAATTGTTCTCGCTGTTGTATACTCCAAGAAATTTAAAGCTGGGTACACACTCCACTTCTTTTTTTTTATCTGCCCACTGTAAATTAAAGTTACAGTGTAAAGATAGATTCCAATGTGACCACTCCGAACTCACCCGCCCTAGTAAAGTGATCATACAAAGTAAATAAATAAATAAATAAAAATGGAGGAAAAAAAATAAAAAGGGGGGGGAGGATACAGAAACAACAATCATAACAATAACAGACATTAATCACCATGGGGGGAGAAAAAAATAAAAAATAATAATAAAGTTGGGATGGAGAAAACAAAGTGTAGGGGAATGCAGGATACACCACCAGAGAGCAGCAGACCCCCTGCCCGGCCCAAACCCAACCCCCCAATTCACTTAGAAGGGCCTGGGGCATCCCAGGATTCCCTGGACCGCCCACCAGGGCCCCACCACGGCACAGTAGAACCCAGGACCATCCGGCCCGCAGCCCACGAGAGGAGGCTGCCCACACCAGCCAGGGCTGCCTGCATCCCCCGCATGATGGATCCTCCTCACAGTGGGCCCCCCGCCCGCGCAGGGCCAGAGACAGAGAGTTAGGGGAGGCCCCTCAGCCCCCATCACTTCCCCATCCCATGTTAGTGTAAAGTGTGTATGTATATATGTGTGAGAGAGTTGTGTGTTTATGTCTACAATGCATTAAAATTAGTGGGTGCAGTTCGGGTATGAGGGCCCCACCACTAGCAGACAGCGGAGTTCCCCATCCCCCTCCCCCGCACCCCAAGGCCCTAATGTAGTATGGACTGTGTATATGACTAAAGTGCAAAAAACGGGCAAGCAGTTGAGGCACGTGCACCCCACCGCTGGCAGACGACAGAGCACCACCTGCCTCAAACCACCTCCTCAGCCCTAGTGTCATGTGGTGTCTAATATGCAAGTAAAAATTGAGGGGCAGTGGGGAGGTGCGCCAAGACTCCAAGAAATTTAAAGCTGGGTACATACTCCACTTCTTTTTTTTTATCTGCCGGCTGTAAATTAAAGTTACAGTGTAAAGATAGATTCCAATGTGTCCTCATATGACCACTCCGCCCATATTTCACACAACAGTTTTGTCATGTGGTGTCTAATATGCAAGTAAAAATTGAGGGGCAGTGGGGAGGTGCGCCGATGACAAAACTGTTGTGTGAAATATGGTGGTGGGCCAAGGGCCTGCCAGGAGTGTCCCCCCCCCACCCCCCTGCACCAGGGCCAGATCCCCAACTGGCCCCGATTAGACCACATCCCCGGCCCCGCACAGCTGGCAGGGGCGGCCAACCTGCGCCAGGGGGACCCCCCCCAGGCGCAGACCGGAAGAGTCCCACCCCACCACTTCTGATGGGACCCCAGCTAGCAGCCAAGGACGGGACAACCCCAGACCCAAATGGAGAGCCGGTCTGGCCAGGCAGGGTGACCCCGGCCACCCCAGGCCCCCACCCCCAAGCAAGGCGTAGGCCCCTCCAACAATACCCCCCCCCAACCACCCCACAGTGCCCGAGGGCCCGATGCCAGGAACGCCAACGGCAGGCACCGACCCGCCCCCACCAGGGGACCAAGCCCGGACAGGCCAGGCCCCACTGCATGCGGGTGACCACCCGCCCGGGAGCCAGGGCCGCAGCCCCAGCCGACAGAGCCCACGGCCCAAACCCACAGGCAAAACCCAGAGGCCCCACCCCCCGATCCCCTGCCCAGAGCGCTGCTTACCCAGGGGGGGGCAGAACCCCCCATCCCCCGCACTGTCCCCCACAGGCCGGGCCAACGGGGCCAACCACGGGACCCCCTGCCAAGAGGAACACCAGAGGACCACAACCACCAGGCTGCCCCGCCCCCAGCCCCCAAGACCCCTCCACCCCAGGTGATATTACATTATAAAATTTATTATTGGAATCAAATGTTCAAATTCTGTCAATTGATTTTTCTTACAGGCAGACATCCTCTCCATGGAAAGTCTAAGAGTAGATTTTTGAACTTAGTTATGTTTAAACTCTCTTTAGACTTCCAGTTCAGAAGGATTGTTTTCTTGGCAATGATTAGTACTGTGAGAAGCATGCAAGATTTATTCGTGTCTATATTAATGTTAGTGAGGTCCCCAAGCAGGCAAAGTGAGGGGGATAGTGAGATGGGATGCCCTAGGTGTGTCATTAAGTCTTCACAAATCCAAAGCCAGAATTTGTTGACTGGCGTACAGTACCAGAAAGCATGAAGGAAATGATCTGGTGCGTCCTTCTTACAAGTTACGCATATGTCAGTGTTTCTGATACCCATCTGGAACATCCTTTGCCCTGTGTAGTGTGTTCTATGTAAAATTTTGTACTGTATTAGCTGCAGGTTGGAGTTCTGTATTCAAGCAAATTTGCCTCAAGAAGTTAGTGTCTGGGTTTCCCATTTGTGTGTAGGGAGTGAGAGTGTTGTATCATGTATTGTATTATGCTAGATGCACGTGTATCCTAGATAGTAGTCTTTTAGTTGGAGTTATTAGGAAGTGTCATGACCTGCTCGTACGATCCTTGTGTGTGTCACACCCCCTCATTTACCTCATGTGAATTCCCGATTGTGATCACCTCTGTCCTGTTATTTAGGCTAGTCTTGTGTATTTAGTCCGCATCTGAGTCCGTTTTCCCTAGATCCGTCATTGATGTTGTGTGCCGTGTTGCTCGTTTCCCCCTTAATAAACCCCGTTTGCCTGTATAATTTACGGCTCGACTCGTCTGTCTGCCTGCTCACCTGAAACGCGACATGACAGGAAGTTTGCTTACTTTAGATGAAAGCTCTATATCTAATTGCTTACGGCACCATCTATTATGTATTATTGATTTAAGTTGAAGATATTCTAAGTATTTGTTTTTCTCAATGCCATAAGTTTCTACTATTTTGTCAAATGAGATCATGCGATTGTCTTGGATTATATTTTCGAGGCGCATTCCTTTATTATGCCATGCTGGGAAGTTTATCATTTTTTTATTTAGCAGGATGTCAGGGTTGTTCCAAATGGGTGTCAGTTTGCATGGGACCAGTGAAGTTTGGTTCATTTTAAGAAATTCCCACCAGGCTGTCAGCGATGTGCTGATATTAATGCTCTTAGAACAGCAATGTCATTTAAGTATATGACTGATAAATGGCAGGTCCTGGATTCGAATATCGTTACAGAAAGCTTGCTCGATATCCAGCCAGTTAAGGTCTAATTTGTTTTGCATAGTCCATTTATCAATCTATTGGCAAGAAAGTAGTTGTACAAATTAGGAAGCTCCATACCCCCACAGTTTTTAAACTTATTCGTGGTGGTTTGGATTTCCATAGATATTTTGAAATTAAGGAGTCCAGTGATTTGAACCAAGCCAGCGGTTGGTTGACTCAGAACCATTGAGAACGTGTAGTTAATTTTTGGCAAGATCATCATTTTGATTGTTGCTACTCTTCTCAAAAGTGATGAGGGCAGATTATTCCACTGTGCAAGGTCATCTTCTATCTTTTTAAGCAGAGGACTGTGATTTAATCGCGTCAGATCTGACAGCTTGGCAGAAATGTTAATACCCAGGTATCTAATGTCCCCAGATTGAAGTGGGATAGTAGGATTGAACTGGAAGTCACAAGATATTGGAAGAATAATTGACTTGCTCCAATTAATAGAGTAATCTGAGATGGAGGAGAACTTATCTATGAGTCTTATAGTTTCAGAGAGAGAGCCCTGTGTATTCTGAAGAAAAAGTAATACATCATCCGCATAAAGACTAATTTTATGGGTTATTTTTGCTGTTTGAATACCCTTGATATTATTATTTTTCCGAATTGTTGCTGCCAATGGTACGATAAATATACCAAATAGTGATGGAGAAAGTGGACAACCTTGCCTAGTACCCCTTCTGAGAATGAAGCTTGGGGAGATTTAGTCATTCATTTTTACGTAGGCTTTAGGTGAACTGTTGTAGGATCACGCAGGCCCCACAGCCAGTATTTTATGGCCGCCGAGGGAGTGAGTCGGCCATGCCAAGATCTCCCTCCGTACCTCTTTGACCCAGGGCCCCTCTCCAGGAAGCCGAAGCCCGCATTCCAATGTTTATGGCCCTCAAATGGAGGACCCAGATAGTGGAAAGGGGGGGAGATCCTGCATCTCTCTGGAGTGGGACAAAGCTAAAATCATATGCCATCTATTGTGTATTTGACTGTATGTTATCCTCACTATTATTTGGCATCATTACTGTAAACTTGGTGGATGTGTATGTGTCAGTCACCATTGTCTTCTATTCCTCTTATGAATGTCCCGTTGTATCTTCACCACTTGGACAATTATATACATATATATATATATATATATATATATATATATATATATATATATATATATATATATATATTAATATGCACAGATATAGGTAAACACTGGGGTTATCCAACCACGTGCTCACACCTCTCTCAGAGAATAGGGGAAATGAGTTTAAGTGGTGTAACCAAGTAGGTAGAAATGTTTGAGCACATAGTTATTTAGTTAATAGAACTAAGGAAGGCCCCCACCCCTCACCAAAAGGGGGGGGGAAGGGGTAGAAATGCGGTTGCTTATCTATGCCTTACAGTCGTAAATCAGAGATTCGCGCTCTTTTCCTGCCTCCCTTTGTCTGAAAGAGACTATGCAATGTATGTGAAAACTTGTGTACTGAACCCCTTTTTAATAGCCCGATTTGCTACATTTTATAATTTGGCAATGTATAATCAACACTGTTCTTTTACTGAAGTAAAGAAAGTTACCCAAGCCATCCTTAATTAGGACACACTGTATGCAATAGGGTACAGCTTCAGTAAAATATACCTGAACTTGTCACAGCTGTGAGGTATGCCACCTAGCCATGTATTCTGTACATTGATGGCAATAATAAGCATGCACCTCATAAGAGGAATTATAAATTAATCAATGAAAATTAGCGAAGGTTTGGATCGAAGGTGGAATATCATGTTTGGTATCGATGTCATCCTAAATTATGTCCGAATGTGAATCCGGGGACGGATTACCACACAATTGAACCTATCCAAAGCTAAATTACTTAATTAAAATCAGCACAAAATTTGGCCAAAGACCACCATAAATCTATGGTGCCATTCGGGGAGCCTGCAACCGGCCCTTCGGACCCAGGTACCAATTCTCATTGGGTATGAGTCGGACCCGGGGTCATGAATATTCATGGAGCCCACGGGGCATAAAAACCTCACACCCGGAGAAAAAAAAAGAAGTCATCGAAAAAGGAGAAGAAAACGTAAAGCCTCCAATCCAAGACTGCGGGAGAAACTACGCGCGGAGAAGATAAATCTACCATCGAAACTACGAAGCCTCTTCGCCGCGAGTTTCAACAAAAGACAAAGCTGATCCCCACTGCAATCACGTAAACTCACCGACAACTCTCTCATAGGCAACTAGTACCGGCTGATTTACACTGAAATTTGGGTTGCCTGTTTAGATCCTAGGCTTGCCGTTGCAGAACAGTATTTAATCAAAGCTGATCACTGTTTCCTACTGTAAATCCATTTTCCGTAATTTCGTTATTGTGTTTGTATGTATTATGTTATGTTTAATGTTTGTCCTGTTTTAGTGTAGTATTAGAATAAACGCATGCTGTTCACATTTTAAATCTCCCTCTCTGTGCTTACAATAAGTCACTTTATTGGTCTGAATCCCGTTACTGAGCTTTGAAGTCCCACTCGCGTCCTCAAGTATCGCGAGACTCTCTCTTTGGCCAAGAGCTGAGTCGCTAGGTTACAGAGAGAAGCTAACCTGGTGGACGGGCAGCTATCTTAGACTGAGTAGTGATACCAATGAATGAATTCCATTCACATTCTGGACTTAAATCATCCAGCTCTTTACCAAGTGGGACTAATATAAAGACTGTGATATCGGAACAACATGCTCTGCCCGCGGCCCTGCCTGAGGCCTCCGCTCCTCCCGTCCAGCCCGGCTCTTCCGACTTGCCCATCAGCCCGGCTCTTCCGACTTGCCCGTCCAGCCCGGCTCTCCTGTCCTGCCCGTCCAGCCTGGCTCGCCTGTCCTGGCCGCGGCTCCGGCTGCACCGCCTGCGGCCATCGCCCCCTGCTCTGCCCCAGCCTACACCCTCGGGCACCTCCCTCTTGACTCCCTCGCCCTTGCCCCGACAAGGCCGACACCCCCCAGGACCCCACCTTTCAGTGTCCCGTAAGGGACGGGGACATAGGCGTCGGGCCTGGGTCCCGCCTGCCCTGCCCCCTGGCTCGCCCGTTCGGCCCCTGGCTGTGGCTCGGTGGCTGCCTGCGGGTCCTGCGCCGTCGGGTCGGCGGTTACCTCCGGGCCCTCCCCTGGTTCCTCGGTGCCGGTCCTCGGTCCCGCCTCCGGCTCCATGTCGGCCGCCTCTGGGCCCCCCTGCTCCGGCTTGGTGTCGGACGGCGCCTTCCCCGGCTCCGGCTGCGCCTCCGCCTGCCGCAGCTTCCCCCTCCTGCCTGCCTGCACCGGTGTTCCCTCCTGTCCCTCCATGTCCCCTCCGTCACTCCCTAGTCCCGTTCCCTTGGCCCCTGAGTGATCCCCTCCTGCTCCCTCCTCCCTCTCGCCTGCGGCCCCTCCGGCCACTGCCGGTCGCCCGTCTGGGTTCCTTCGGGCTCCCCTTCTACCTCCTCCCTTTACCTTTCTCCCTCCTGTCTCTGCTCCTCCTCCTCCTGTGGGTCCTCTGTTCACTCCTGGCCCCTTCGTGTTGCCTGTGGGTGTTCCTTCTGTGCCCTCTGTGTCTCCCTTCTCTGTCTGTCTGTCCGCCTTTCCTGTTCTTTGTCGGGTCCTATCTTTCTTTTCGTCCTTGTTCCTGTTTTGTGTCTCTGTCCTGTTCCCGGTCCCTCGTTAATTTCTTGGTTTTTGTCTTCCAGGTCCTGTTCCCCGGTCTCGTCTCGTCCGTCGCCTCCTCTCGGGCGCGCCCGGTGTGCGCGCCTTTAGGGGGGGGTTATTTCACGCCCCGCTCCGTCCGATCCTAATGTGTGCCACGCCCACCTCGCTACCTCCTGTTTCTCCATGATTGTTCTCACCTGTTGCCTGTTCCGTTTGGCTAGTCTTGTCCATATTAGTCCGCGTCTCCCACTGTTTCCCAGATCGGTCATTGACGTTCGTCCGTGTGCCTTCCCCGGTCCTGTGTCCCCGATTAAACCCCATTATTTTTTACTTCCTGGCTCCTTTTCCCTGCTTCCCTGCTCGCCTTCGTACCGTGACGTAACACATACATTGTAGTGCATCGTAAAGTTCCACTATTGAACGAGGTAACTCTAATTCCGTTATTTGTTCATTATTTAATTTTGGTAGGTCAATGTTGTTTAAGAACTCTTCTATTTCAGAATTGGTTGGATTAACTTAAGATATTGCTACTTTTTCTTTATTCTGTTTTAGTTGGTTTGCTAATAACTTACTAGATTTATTACTATGTTCAAAATTGTCCAAGCGTAATCTCTGTAAGTAAAACTGAGTTTTTTTGTCTTTTAAATCTTGCAGTTCCATTTTACATTTTCTCAGTTCATTGAGAAGGTGTTTTTCTTGGCAGGCAACATGTGCTGATTCCAAAGTTTTAATTTTCTGTTCTAGTTCTTTTTCTTTTTGTGTGCTGAATATGAAATTATTCTACCTCCTATTACAGCCTTTGCCGTCTCCTGGAGTATGCACGCAGAGATACCTGGCAGGTCATTTGTTTCAATAAATGTTGTCCAATCATGTTTAATAACTTATATAAATTCTGAGTCCATTAGTAATAATGTATTCAGTCTCCACCGTTTAAAAGGTGGTGCACTAGCTTTTACAGTGACCATCATAGTGACAGGTGCATGGTCACTTATTGTGATAGGGTGAATTTGTGTCTCACATATACCCTTCATAACTGAATTGCCGGTAAGAAAAAAGTCTATCTGGGAGTAAGAATGGTGGACTGGCGAGGAAAAACGTGTATTCTCTGAGCGTGGCATGAAAAGTACACCAGACATCGCATAGGCCAAAAATCATTTTAATGTTTCAGATGACTGCCAAGTATGGCAACTAGCTGCTGTACTACGTCTGTCAGATTCTGGATTAAATACTGAAGTTGAAGTCCCCTCCCAATATAAGTTCTGTGTCTGAGTGCATTGATATTGCAGCAAAAAAAGTGGTGGAAGAAGGAGTCGTCATCACTATTTGGACCATATACACTCACCTGAAGGATTATTAGGAACATCATACTAATACGGTGTTTGACCCCCTTTCGCCTTCAGAACTGCCTTAATTCTACGTGGCATTGATTCAACAAGGTGCTGAAAGCATTCTTTAGAAATGTTGGCCCATATTGATAGGATAGCATCTTGCAGTTGATGGAGATTTGTGGGATGCACATCCAGGGCACAAAGCTCCCGTTCCACCACATCCCAAAGATGCTCTATTGGGTTGAGATCTGGTGACTGTGGGGGCCATTTTAGTACAGTGAACTCATTGTCTTGTTCAAGAAACCAATTTGAAATGATTCGAGCTTTGTGACATGGTGCATTATCCTGCTGGAAGTAGCCATCAGAGGATCGGTACATGGTGGTCATAAAGGGATGGACATGGTCAGAAACAATGCTCAGGTAGGCCGTGGCATTTAAACGATGCCCAATTGGCACTAAGGGGCCTAAAGTGTGCCAAGAAAACATCCCCTACACCATTACACCACCACCACCAGCCTGCACAGTGGTAACAAGGCATGATGGATCCATGTTCTCATTCTGTTTACGCCAAATTCTGACTCTACCATTTGAATGTCTCAACAGAAATCGAGACTCATCAGACCAGGCAACATTTTTCCAGTCTTCAACTGTCCAATTTTGGTGAGCTCGTGCAAATTGTAGCCTCTTTTTCCTATTTGTAGTGGAGATGAGTGGTACTCGGTGGGGTCTTCTGCTGTTGTAGCCCATCCGCCTCAAGGTTGTGCGTGTTGTGGCTTCACAAATGCTTTGCTGCATACCTCGGTTGTAACGAGTGGTTATTTCAGTCAAAGTTGCTCTTCTATCAGCTTGAATCAGTCAGCCCATTCTCCTCTGACCTCTAGCATCAACAAGGCATTTTTCGCCCACAGGACTGCCGCATACTGGATGTTTTTCCCTTTGCACACCCTTTGTAAACCCTAGAAATGGTTGTGCGTGAAAATCCCAGTAACTGAGCATACTCAGACCGGCCCGTCTAGCACCAACAACCATGCCACGCTCAAAATTGCTTAAATCACCTTTCTTTCCCATTCTGACATTCAGTTTGGAGTTCAGGAGATTGTCTTGACCAGGACCACACCCCTAAATGCATTGAAGCAACTGCCATGTGATTGGTTGATTAGATAATTGCATTAATGAGAAATTGAACAGGTGTTCCTAATAATCCTTTAGGTGAGTGTATATTGGCAATACATATCTCTTTGTTATATGTTGAAAATTTTATAATTATGAATCTTCCTTCTGGGTCTATGATGGTGTCTTTACAGTTGAAACATATTCTTTTGTTAACTAAAATTCCTACACCTCTTTGTTTTTAATTATAACTAGGTAAATATACATGTGGACATTCTGGTGAATTTAATGTATACTGTCCTGATTTGGCTAAGTAAGTTTCCTGCAGTAGGACAATGTCTGCCTGTAATGTTGTTAGATATTCTAAGATTTTATGTTCCAAGTGACAGCGTAATGAGTTCATGCTGTACTAACTTAGCCCCCCTGAGTACAATCCAAAGTTAAAATGGATGGATGTGTGCGTGTGTGAATGATTGTGTGTGCACGAGTGTGAGTGTGTCAGGAGGCATGTGTATGTGAGTGTCAGTGTTTGAATGTATACATGTATGATGTTAAGATGAGTGGATGTGTGCTTGTTTGAGTGGGCGTCTATGTATGCGAGTGTGGGACTGCCTTCCTGTATGTGTGGGTGTATAGTATGTGGTATGCTACTTCCAGATAAAACTTTTTTGAGCGTCAATACCGACATGATACAATTACCATAACAATCAAAATAACCATGATGGTAATAACAACAACAATGTGCGACTGTGGTGAAACGTTAAACAAAGGGGTTGAGGTGCAGTAGGGGATAGAAAAAGCAGTTTAGATGTTTCTGTTGTTTTACCGTGATTTTTTTATTTTATCATTACCAGTTTTTATGCATGAAATGTCAGATATATGTTTATCAATTTCATGTACTTGTTTTGTGGGACTTGTTTAAGTAGCCCAAAAACTACATGAAACATGGAATTAGCTGCAATTTTTAAGTCAAGCAGGTAACAGACTCAGGTGAAACACATTTGGGTACTTAATCATTTAAGCAGACCAATGAAATGAGACACCCTTGGGAAAGGGTTTGGCCTGCACTACTTAAAAGAGAGAGGAAACCAACCAACCAACCAACCACTACTGTGGTCCCATACAAATCAACAATGCCAAGAGCAAAGGAGATATCCGAGGACATGAAGAAGAGGGTAGTGACAGCCCATCAGTCTGGGGAGGGCTATAAGACCATCTCCAAAAGATTTCAGCTCCATCCATCCACTGTAAGACAGATAATTTACAAATGGAGGGCCTTCAACATGACAGCAACTTTAACTAGAAGTGGACGCCCATCAAAAATTTCACCCAGAAACACCAGAAAAATAATAAATCAGGTAAAGGCCAACCCACACATCACCTATAGAGAGTTGCAGACCTCTCTGGCAGCATCTGGGACAAATGTGCATGCGTCTACAATCAGACGAAAATTGAATAGCCATGACATTCATGAGAGGGTTGCTAGAAGGAAGCCTCTGCTCTCAAAAAAGAACAAAGCTGCCCGTTTCAACTTTGCCAGAGAGCACTTGGACAAACTAGGAGAGGTAGATCCTGTTTAACAAATCTGTTGGAGTTTTTTGAGGAAGCTACTCAGGAAGTTGATGATAAGAAGGCCTATGATGTCATCTACTTAGATTTCCAAAAGGCTTTTGATGTTGTTCCCCACAAGAGGCTCTCACTTAAACTCAAAGCGACAGGTATTTTAGGAACTGTAGCGACCTGGATTGATAACTGGTTAACGGATAGGAAGCAGCGAGTAGTTATAAGAGGCTCAATGTCACAGTGGGCCTGCGTTCATAGTGGGGTACCGCAGGGTTCAATTTTAGGACCACTTTTGTTCCTAATTTACATAAATGATATAGACACCAATATATACAGTAAACTGGTGAAATTTGCAGATGACACCAAGGTGGGTGGTGTAGCAGATACTGAACTAGCGGCTCACCAGCTACAGCGGGATCTTAATTTAATTAGTGACTGGGCTGACACCTGGCAGATGAAATTTAACATAGACAAATGTAAGGTACTCCATGTAGGGAGCAGAAATATAAAGTACAGGTATTTTATGGGACCTACTGAAATAAAGGTAGCTGATTATGAGAAAGACCTTGGTGTGTATGTTGATGCTTCCATGTCTCATTCTCGCCAGTGCGGGGAAGCAATAAAAAAGGCCAATAGGATGTTGGGGTATATCTCCAGGTGTGTGGAGTTTAAGTCAAGGGAGGTAATGCTAAGATTATACAATTCCTTGGTGAGACCTCACCTAGAATATTGTGTACAGGTTTGGTCACCATATCTTAAAAAGGACATAGCGGCCTTAGAAAAGGTGCAGCATAGGGCCACAAGAATGATTCCTGGTCTTAGAGGAATGTCATACGAGGAAAGGTTATTTGAGCTAAATCTGTTCAGCCTCAAGCAAAGGAGACTGAGGGGGGACATGATCCAGGTCTATAAGATTCTAACAGGTTTGGATGCTGTTCAACCGAATAGTTACTTCAGCATTAGTTCCAATACAAGAACTCGTGGCCATAGGTGGAAATTAGCGGGAGAACATTTCAAACTGGATTTAAGGAAGCACTTCTTTACACAGCGTGTAGTCAGAGTATGGAATAGTCTTCCTGATAATGTAGTGCAAGCTGAATCCGTGGGTTCCTTTAAATCTCCTCCCCCCCCTCTTCTTTCCTTGGAGGACATGTTTTTGCTCTACTTATAATATGGAATCACTAATTATCTTGCACATGATGTAAAATGGTTCATATACAGTTAATAGGAGATACACGATGCCCAGTAAACACGATTAGCTGGAGCATCAAATCTTTAAACCACCCCGTTAAACACAAGAAAGTACTTTCACCTCTTAACACTAGATTTGCCAAACCTGTGGAAATTTGCGTAAATTCCCTGGACCTAACACCTACTAGCACCTCTGCTGAGATTTTCAGCTCCACTGTCCTCCTGCTTTTATTGTGCAAACACACCAATTACCTGTGAGGCCTGGCACATTTGCATTTGTTTTCTCAGAGTAGCTCAAATCCAAGGCAGGCCAAACCTGTCCTGTGTGTGACATGGAAACCTTCACAAACGCCTGCTATATCTATACAGAATATCCCACACACTGACTGACCTGCAAATATGAAAGATACACATTCACAAAATATATGGAAACACAGGGTTGTCAGACGCTGAACTCTAAGATATACACAGGGTGGGAGGTTTTTCGGAAGCTAATTACACATGAGGATCAGACTCGTTTTGGTGCTCATTGGGTGCCTGAAGTAGTCTTTCTTCTAGACTAGCAATAAAGTGTGTGTTCGTCTGTCTCTACTCCCGTGGTTCCTCGATCCGCCCATCGTCACAGTATTAATTCTAACACTTGTTTACGTTTTCTGTTTTAATCCATTATTACACACATTCCAAAACATTGTCATTGTTAACTCTGTGTGCAAGCTTACGTGTAGGCAACCCCCCCCCCCACTTGCTCTCTCTCTCTCTCTCACACACACTCCAGCCCTTTGCTCTCCCTACATGAAACATCCCTCTTTAACATTTCGGCTACTTTTTACCGGGCTGGACAGAAGCTAATCGAATCTCTTCCTCAATCTTTCCCTGGGCCACGTCTCTCTCCTCATCCTCCTCCGACGTATCTCCCTGAATTGCTAATTCTGCCTCCTCCTCCGGCCCTGCACCACCTGCTGCAGCAGTAAAACTTGTGGTGGCAAACATATCGGTAAGTTTTGTGCATTTTGCTGCATCCACTTGAAGGCTTTTTTTGCCTCTTTTCTCTGAGCTTTTCTGCGCCCCCCTTGCACTTTTTTGATTTGTCCATAGCCACTCCTCTCCAGCTCCAGTCAGCTCAAATGGCAAAATTTGACAACCTTGCTTAAAAAGGGGATGGAGGGGCGGGTCGAGTAGGGCTGAGAGATTTCACTGGATTAGCCCAATGTCCTTCAAGAAAATCAACCAATGGGCAGTCGTGGTCGATAAAAAATATTTATAATATACTTTTTTGTGCAAATTATGAAAAATTATGCCCAAAAATGTGCATTGCCCCACCGGGGATTGCCCGGTATGCCAGATGGCCAGTCCAGCCCTGTCCTGATCTATACAAAGAAAGACTGATATTACAGACTGAATTTAACCTTCTCTTAACTAAACACACAGCAAACCTTCCTAATAAAACACATCACAAAATTTATGAAAATAGGAGAGAGACAGAAAATAGGGAGCCCTTCGTCGCCGGATATGGAATACGGAGATATCCTAGAGTCTATAAATAACAAACTTACCAGTTTTGACACCCAACTGGCACTGGTAGAAAATAGGAAGAATCATTGCCCATCAGCAGCGCCAAAAGACTGTAACTCAGTGTATATCTGAAATAAAAGACAAATCAGGCACCAAATATGTAAAACACTCTCAAATCAACCAGGTTTTTCATAGGTTCTACTCTAAGCTATACACCTCAGAATCACATAGAGATCACAATCTGTTCCAATTTTCTCTCTTTTTTTTACTGCATTAAATATCCCATTAGTAAGCAAACAAATGGCATTTGAGCTTGAACAACCATTTACAGAAGAAGAATTCAATTCTGCAGTCAAATCTATGCAAAATTGCAAATGTCTGGGAGCAGATGGGTTCCCTAGCGAATTTTTAAAGAAATTTGCTAAAAAAAACTAATCCCTATTTTACCCAGTATTTCAGGAATCTTTCACAGCTGGATCACTACCTCTGACTATGTGCCAGGCTGTTATTTCCCTTATCCTCAAAAAATGGAAAAATCCCTTAGAATGTGGCTCATATCACCCAGTTTCTTTATTAAATGTTGATAGTAAAATACTCGCCAAAATGTTAGCTCTATAGCTGGAAAAAGTGCTCCCGTGTTTGATATCGGATGACCAGACAGGACTCATTAAGAATAGACAATTATACTCTAACATACACAGATTATTCAATATCCTTTATGATCCCACTCCACCCAAAGGCACAGAGGTATTGATAACACTTGATGCTGAAAAAGCCTTTGACCAGGTGGAATGGAATTATATTTTCTACACTATGCTTCAGATTTGGGCCGAAATTCATACATTGGATTGAGACACTTTATTCTTCACCCTCGGCAGCCGTTCGGACCAATAATAACCTGTCAGCCTTTTTCAACTTACAACGTGGCACCAGACAGGGATGTCCCCTGTCACCCCTTCTATTAGCTCTAGCAATAGAGCCACTGGCAATAGCACTATGTACCAATATTGATATTAAAGGCATAATAAGAGGTGGGACTGAAGTTTTGTTATATGCAGACGACATGCTAATATATATGACTGATCCAGAGAAAAGTCTACCAAAAATGCTGGAGCTGTTAAACATCTTTGGAAATATATCAGGAAATAAAGTTTACATGCAGAAAAGTGAGCTTATGCTTGTTGACCGTTCCTATCAGTTGGCTACAATTCAATCCCTCCCGATTAAAATATGTACACATAAATTTAAATATTTAGGTATCTGGATAACTTGTAGGTTTAAAGATCTTTATGAAGCCAATTTCCCTCCACTTCTAGATGGCTTAAAGAAAGACTTAGATTGTTGGAATCTTTTTCCTCTGTCACTAGGGGGGAGAATAAATGCTGTCAAAATTAATGTTATGCCTCAGTTTTTGTTTGTTTTTCAATGTATCCCTATTTTCTTATCTAAGTCTTTTTTTCATAAATTTAGGTAAATTTCTGTCTAGATTTATTTGGAATATGAAGAAGTGCTGCAACGGCACCGACTGCATCGTGGTGTTATGACCTGCTCGTCTGATCCTCCTGTGTATCACGCCCCCCTCATTACCTCGTGTTAATTTCTGATTGTGATCACCTGTTGCCTGTTATTTTCTGCTTGTCTTGTGTACTTAAGTCCGCGTTCAAGTCTGTTTCCCCAGATCAGTCATTGATGACAGTTGTTGCTGTCCTGTGGATTCCCCAATAAACCCTCGTATCTCGCATTCTCGCCTGCCTGCCTCATCCTTCCCCGTTTCCTGCCTGCCCGTCTACCGCGATCGTAACAGGTGGACTTTCCCTGCCCAATTTTCAATATTATTACTGGTCCACTAACATTAAAAATATATTATGCTGGATTCACTCCTCCAGGTATGAAAATAGCAGTAAATGGTTACAACTTGAGAGAGCATCCTGCACACAAGTCTCCCTATATGCATTAGCTTGTTCTAACTCTTGCTGAGCCTATATCATCATACTGCACTAATCCAACTGTAAGACACTCTCTCAAGATATGGATGCAGTTTAGACGAGCTTTCTCTTTATGTGAGATGTCCAAGAATGCTCCTGTGGTGAGAAATAACATCTTTATGCCCTCCATGACTGACGACGCTTTTAGGATCTGGACTGAAAAGGGACTGAGAACAGTCAAAGATCTGTATGTTGATGGGACCTTTGGGTCTATTGAACACTTAAGAACATATTTTAAGATTCCCGACTCACACTTTTTTAGATATCGGCAACTCCATAGTTTTGTTTCCACACACTCTCCATCCTTCCCATCATTGCCACCAGACTCTCTTTTAGATAAATTAAAAAAAAATCCTCCATATGCTAAGGAGACTATAGGCATAGTGTATTCCTTACTTAGTAGGGATAATTTGGAACCATTTACAGTAAAACGACATAAATGGGAGGAGGAACTGGATATTGAACTCAGATATACAATGGCAGGCTGCTCTTAGAAACATACATTCATCTTCAATCTGTCTACGACACACTGTCATCCAATTCAAGATTGTTCATTGGTTACATTGACCAAAAACAAAGTTGGCTAGGATTGTCTCTGGTATTGACCCAATATGTGACCGGTGCAACATTGAACCAGCTACACTATCACATATGTTCTGGAGCTGCCCTAAGCTGCCCTAAGTTATTTGAGTTTTGGGAATAAGTTTTTGCATTCTTATCTAGAGCTTAGGACATTCATATTGAGCCATCCCCAGTTATAGCCATCTTCAGAATAAAACCAGAAAAACCAGAAAAACATCACATAGTCAACTGGGGTAAAACAGTTATAGCATTTGCAACACTACTTGCCAGACGTGCTATATTAATGAAAAGTCCCACCTACATTTAAACACTGGATTAATGATGTCATGTATTATCTAATACTTGAAGAAATTTGGTATCATATACAGAGCAATAAACTTAAGTTCCGCTATATCTGGCAACCTGTGCTTAGACTAGTTGAAAAAAATGGACTCTAATGACATTGGGGTATATCTCCAGGTGTGTGGAGTTTAAGTCAAGGGAGGTAATGCTAAGATTATACAATTCCTTGGTGAGACCTCACCTAGAATATTGTGTGCAGGTTTGGTCACCATATCTTAAAAAGGACATAGCGGCCTTAGAAAAGGTGCAGCGTAGGGCCACAAGAATGATTCCTGGTCTTAGAGGAATGTCATACGAGGAAAGGTTATTTGAGCTAAATCTGTTCAGCCTCAAGCAAAGGAGACTGAGGGGAGACATGATCCAGGTCTATAAGATTCTAACAGGTTTGGATGCTGTTCAACCGAATAGTTACTTCAGCATTAGTTCAAATACAAGAACTCGTGGCCATAGGTGGAAATTAGCGGGAGAACATTTCAAACTGGATTTAAGGAAGCACTTCTTTACACAGCGTGTAGTCAGAGTATGGAATAGTCTTCCTGATAACGTAGTGCAAGCTGAATCCTTGGGTTCCTTTAAATCAGAGCTAGATAAGATTTTAACAACTCTGAGCTATTAGTTAAGTTCTCCCCAAGCGAGCTCGATGGGCCGAATGGCCTCCTCTCGTTTGTATAGTTCTTATGTTCTTATGTTCTTATTGTAATGACATAAATTTTGTCCTCCTCCCATTTTTCCCCAAATTGCTTTACTTCCCCCTTTTTTATTATTGCTAGTTATGGGCCTATTCATGTCAATGAAAGGCCCATATTACTCTTCACCTAGTAAACTACATTTTCTGAATTTGCGCGTAGCCTGTGAAATGGACAGAGCTCACTTTGGTCCCAAGTCGAAGGGCTTACCTAGACGGACGAATTGGTATATCGTTTGTCGTGGTGCACCTTATGGATCGCGTGCAATTCCTTCTCAAATTATTATTTATGGGCCTATTCATGTCAATGAAAGGCCCATATTACTCTTCACCTAGTAAACTACATTTTCCCAATTTGCGCTTAGCCCGTGAAAAGCACGGAGCTCACTTTGGTGCCAAATCGTAGGGCTTGCCTAGCTGGACGGATTGACATATCAATTGTCTCCGTACTCCTTACGATTCACGTGCAATTCCCTCTCAAATTCGGAAAAAAAAAAATAATAAATTCTTTATTTATTATTCTTTCGTGATTTTCGGCAATTAATGCGGGTCGTACCGTAGCGTGCAGCCAGGCAATCTATATATCAAAAGTGAGTCCTTCATGGTGAGGTGTGCTATTACTTTTCTGCCCAGATTATTTTACTATGGTGACGTTATTCACGGTCAAACACACTAAAAATCCCATAGGAATGCATTGAATGCTAACTTTTACCTAGCATTAGCCTGTGTCTAACTAACCATGTGAAGAGTAGTAAGGATCGTGTTTTTTCATGGCAGTGAATGGCCCATTGACTTCAATGCATTTCAGTCAAAGTTTTCCTACTCGGCCAGTGTTCATGCCTGAGCAATAACACTCGGTATTCAACCTCAGGCCTCATCACCTAACATCTTATGACCACCATCTTGACCCGCACTCGTCTTTCATCCCTCATTCTCTCCCATTGACTTCAATGCATTTCAGTAAAAATTTTTCTACTCGGCCAGTGTTCATGCCACAGCAATATGCCTCGGTATTCAACCTCAGGCCTCATCACCCAACACCACATGTCCACCATCTTGACCCACCCTCGTCTTTCATCCCTCGTTCTCTCCCATTGACTTCAATGCATTTCAGTCAAAGTTTTCCTATTTGGCCAATGTTCATGCCACAGCAACAAGACTCGATACTCAACATCAGCTCTTATCACCAAACACCTTAAGACCACCATCTTGACCTGCATTCGTCTTTCATCCCTCGTTCTCTCCCATTGACTTCAATGCATTTCAGTCAAAGTTTTCCTATCCGGCCAATGTTCATGCCACAGCTACAAGACTTAATTATTATCCTCAGGCCTCATCACCAAACACCTAGCAACACCTTAGCAACCATCTAGCGATGCCTAGCAGCACCATAGCAACCACCTAGTGATGCCTAGCAACACCATAGCAACCACCTAGTGATGCATAGCAACACATTAGCACCCACCTAGCAACGCCAAGCAACCGCCTAGCAATGCCTAGCAACCAACTACAGACTCCCTAGCAACGCCTTCGGACACCGTAGCAACCACCTTGCAGCACCTTGCAACACCCTAGCAACCACCTACAATTGCATAGCAACACCATAACAACGACCTAGCAACGCCTACATCACCAGGTGTAATGCAAAGCTTTGGATGCAGTGGTGTAAAAGCACGCTGCCACTGGACTCTAGTGGAGTGGAGACGTGTTCTCTAGTGTGACGAATCATGCTTCTCTGTCTGGCAATCAAATGGACAAGTCTGGGTTTGGTGGTTCCCAGGAGAATGGTAGTTGCCTGACTGCATTGTGCCAAGTGTAAAGTTTGGTGGAGCAGGGATTATGGTGTAGGGTTGTCTTTCAGGGGTTGGGCTTGGCCCCTTAGTTCCAGTGAAAGGAACTCTTAATGCTGCAGCATCCAGAGCCATTTTGGACAATCATGCTCCCAACTTTGTAGGAACAGTTTGGGGATGCCCTCTTCCTGTTCCAATATGACTCGCACCAGTGCACAAAGCAAGGTCCATAAGGACATGGATGAGTGAGTCTGGTGTGGAGGAACTTGACAGACCTGCACAGAACCCTAACCTCAGCCCAACAGAAGACCTTTGGGATGAATTAGAGAGGAGATTGTGAGCCAGGCCTTCTCGTTCAACATCTGGGCCTGACCTCATAAATGTTCTCCTGGAAGAATGGTCAAAAATTCCCATAAACACACTCATAAACCTTGTGAACAGCCTTCCTAGAAGAATTGAAGCTGTTATAGCTGCAAAGGGTGGGCCAACCCCATATTAAAGCCTATGTATTAAGAATGGGATGTCATTCAAGTTCATATGTGTGTAAAGGCAAATGTCCCAATACTTTTGGAAATATAGTGTATATGGGGGATGGCAACAGCCTTTGGACTTCCTAAAGTCTACAATCAGCTCCTTCATCTTCTACAAATTGAAGATGAGATTTTTAGAACCACACCATGTTGTGAGGCGCTGGATCCCATCCCTGTAGGCCGTCTCATCATTGTTAGTGATCGGGCCTATAATCGTAGTATTGTCTGCAAATTTTATTATTGTGTTGTAGCGGTGAATTGGCAGGCAGGTATAGGTAGAGAGGGAGCTAAGGAGGGTGCTCAGGACACAGCCTTGAGGTGCACCAGTGCTGAGGGTCAGAATTGAGGAGGTGTGTTTGCCTAGACTGAGGTCTGTTGGTATGGAAGTCCAGGGTCCAGTTATAGAGGGAGAGGCTAAGGCAGAATTTAGTCTTTAGCTATGACAGGATGATGGTGTTGAAGGCAGAGCTTTAATCAAAGAACATCATCTGGATGTACTTGTTTTTATGTTCCAGGTGGGTCAGGGCAGAGTGTAGGGCAATGGCAATGCCATCCTCTGTAGATCAGAGAGGTTAAGTGGCACCTGTTTCCTATATGGAAAAAATTAATTGAAGGAGGCTCCCGTGCTGTCATTGCAGTCGACAAACTGTACGTCAGCGGATGGCTCTATCACGGCCAGAATTCCACACCCTGGCTGTTTTGAATCTGCAACAGGTGATCTGTATCCACACCAACATCGTCGACTTAGTATTTATTTTTACTCACCCTTTCCTCAGCACATTAGTTTTGCAAATAGGTCTAGATAGAATAATAATTGCCGGTCTAATGAGTTTAAGGTATTGTTGTCGTCTCTCTCCTTTTATTGTTATTAGTATTATTATTTTTCATCTTTTTTTTGTCCCTTGTTTTTCCCCTGTTGATTGCTGTTGTCACTTTGGGATGTTGCTTTGGGACCTGCACTATTTTAGTTCACTTAAGTCTCCTTCTACGTTTTTTCACTTCTTTTTCTCTGCATCACATTTCTGTTACCTTTCTATTTTCTCCCATATTGCCATTTGCTCAATGCACAGCATAAATAATCACACAAAGTATACTCAGCGTCAACACAAACATACAACACAGATACACTCACCTAAAGGATTATTAGGAACACCTGTTCAATTTCTCATTAATGCAATTATCTAATCAACCAATCACATGGCAGTTGCTTCAATGCATTTAGGGGTGTGGTCCTGGTCAAGACAATCTCCTGAACTCCAAACTGAATGTCAGAATGGGAAAGAAGGGTGATTTAAGCAATTTTGAGCGTGGCATGGTTGTTGGTTCCAGATGGGCCAGTCTGAGTATTTCACAATCTGCTCAGTTAATGGGATTTTCACACACAACCATTTCTAGGGTTTACAAAGAATGGTGTGCAAAGGGAAAAACATCCAGTATGCGGCAGTCCTGTGGGCGAAAATGCCTTGTTGATGCTAGGGGTCAGAGGAGAATGGGCCGACTGATTCAAGCTGATAGAAGAGCAACTTTGACTGAAATAACCACTCGTTACAACCGAGGTATGCAGCAAAGCATTTGTGAAGCCACAACACGCACAACCTTGAGGCGGATGGGCTACAACAGCAGAAGACCCCACCGGGTACCACTCATCTCCACTACAAATAGGAAAAAGAGGCTACAATTTGCACGAGCTCACCAAAATTGGACAGTTGAAGACTGGAAAAATGTTGCCTGATCTGATGAGTCTCGATTTCTGTTGAGACATTCAAATGGTAGTCAGAATTTGCCGTAAACAGAATGAGAACATGGATCCATCATGCCTTGTTACCACTGTGCAGGCTGGTGGTGGTGGTGTAATGGTGTGGGGGATGTTTTCTTGGCACACTTTAGGCCCCTTAGTGCCAATTGGGCATCGTTTAAATGCCACGGCCTACCTGAGCATTGTTTCTGACCATGTCCATCCCTTTATGACCACCATGTACCCATCCTCTGATGGCTACTTCCAGCAGGATAATGCACCATGTCACAAAGCTCGAATCATTTCAAATTGGTTTCTTGAACATGACAATGAGTTCACTGTACTAAAATGGCCCCCACAGTCACCAGATCTCAACCCAATAGAGCATCTTTGGGATGTGGTGGAACGGGAGCTTCGTGCCCTGGATGTGCATCCCACAAATCTCCATCAACTGCAAGATGCTATCCTATCAATATGGGCCAACATTTCTAAAGAATGCTTTCAGCACCTTGTTGAATCAATGCCACGTAGAATTAAGGCAGTTCTGAAGGCGAAAGGGGGTCAAACACCGTATTAGTATGGTGTTCCTAATAATCCTTTAGGTGAGTGTATATACATGTCCATTTCAGACACATACAAATAAGACAGATAAAAACATGCAGGTTATACATGATGCATGCATGCAGACACACACACGCACACCTTTAGCAAACATCAAACATCTTAACAGTTAATATAAATATGTCCACACTGAGGTTTGTCACATGGAATGTATGTGGAATTGGCTCCAGGAAAAAGAGGCTAAAAATTGTTAAATGATTTAAAGGCAGACATTGTCTTTTTACAAGAGAATCTTATGGCCAAAACATCTGAATACATACATACCTTTCCACAGTTCCCTCGCACATAATCAGCCTGCTACAACTCAAAACAAAGAGGCGTAACCATATTGATTAATAAAAGGATAAACTTCACCATTAGCGACACTATAATACAGTAGATACAGAAGGCAGATTTATAATACTTAATTCATCTATTCAAAATATGGATTTCTGCATTGCTAGTGTATATGGACCAAACATAGATGACCCCTCCTTTTTTCATGCTTTCTTCACTTCACTTTCTGATCACTCCATGAGACACCACACTCATTATAGGAGGAGACTTGAACTTGGTATTGAACCCAGAAATTGATAGGCTCAGCATGGCAGTGAACCAAAGGAACTGGATATCTATCTACAGATATTCTTAAACAATACATGAATGATTTTGGTCTTTGCAGTGCCTGGCATTCACATCACCCCATTTCCAGGGATTACACCTTCTTTTCACCAGTACACCACTCACATTCTCGCTTAGATTATTTTTTAATTAGCAGCTCCATGATGAGGAACATCACAGAAACTCAGATACACTCTATCCTTATCAGTGATCACTCACCGGTGTCTATCTCTTTGGTTAAGGACAGAGTCACACCACCAAGCAGGAACTGGAGATTCTATACATCTTTACAGAAGTTCTTCTGGTAAGTAGTAGTAAATTTATCAGGTTTAAAATTTTAAATAAAATAATAATTAAGTTCCGTTTTAACACAAGTAATAACTTATTTTAGTGTACACGGCACGTTACTGCATTTATTGTTACGCAAATTAATCTTTATAGTTAAATACACTATATAAATTTACTGGGCTGGGAGTACGGGGTCAAAGTGAGTTAATTATGGGGCCGGCTCGGTGTTGCGTTTGCAAGATGTTTGCCCTTCTGGACATTAGTGTCCAGTCGGACTTCATCTGCGAGCGATGTAAGCTAGTGGACTCACTCATGGTCAAAGTTCGCGACCTTGAGGAGCAACTGGCTCTCATCCAATGCAACAGTGAGTTAGATGAGGTAGTTGATACACCGTTTAGGGAGATGGTGTGTACGCCACTAGCGGGGGGGGAGAGAGAATGAAGAGCAGAGAGGTCGAGAGAGCTGGGTGACCGTAGGTCGTAGACGCAGGAAAAGGCGTACACACCTTACAGAGGCGGCATCACCTGAGGTGTCTGTGTCTAACAGGTTTCAGGTAGAGCTTAGATCGGGCCCAAAAAATTTAACCCGATCCTACCCGAGCCCGTGCGCCTTGTGTCCGAGCCCGACCCGGTCCGACACATTAACTGTAATTATGAGCCCGAGCCCGATTTAAACCCGACTATTTTTTAATACGTGAGCCGTTGTAACAGACGTTCTCAACTACAATTCTAAGTTGTTTGAACTACAGAAATTAGTTTAGATTTATCTTAATGAAAAATGCAACAAGGACGAAGCATGTAAACTGCATTGTTTGTTTATTCAGAATGGATCGCAAATAGATCCGAATGAAAAAAAAACGTGAACAATGATAAACACAGAAAATGAACAAGTAATTAACTTTGGATGGCATATTTAATAAATATGATAAGTTTTAGAATATTTTTAAACAAAATAGGTAATAGCGGAACTGTTGTTCTGATGTCCGCAATTATTGAGACACGTTTAGAAGAAAAGCACGTTTTCACTTATCCAGTTCACTTGCTGCTGGAACCAGTTTGTGTGCTCGGCATCGAACTTTAAGTAAAGGGTTAAGAAAAAGGTTAAATCCTTCCGTAAGCAGCCAACGAGGTATGTGTTAATTAAGTTTTAGTTAAGTTTGTTGTATTTAGCCATGTAAATGCTAACTGAGGTTCGTGTTAACTGTATATGAATTCTCTAAGCTGTCTTTATTGTTATTTATGTTTATATTTCATTTGAATTTCAATGTTTGTTAGCTAATATTGTAATTAAATGTGCTTGATTTTGTGTTTCCGTATCTGTATTTAGTTCTCACGTCTGCCATGATGGTGATAATAACGAAGCCACTGTCTTTCGAATAAACCGTCGGCTCAGTTAAATGCAAAGGACTCTTGTGCTCGTGTCTTACGGGAGGGAGCTACATTTATAATTATGGCATAGCTCTCCACCCAATTAGGCTAATTAAGTAATGATAAAAAAAAAAAAAAAAACACACACAAATGCTTGATCATGGCCCCGCCCAGCCCGGCCCGGCCCGGCCCGAAGATAGTGGCAGGAAATATCGGCCCGACCCGGCCCACGGGTCGGGTCGGGTCAAGTCTGGGCTCGGCCTCGGGCAGAGAATCTAAACTCTAGTTTCAGGTGCTTCCAGCTTTAGAGCCGGAAGGGACTGGGGAGGCAGGTGGGCCCTTGGGCACTGAGGAGCCCCCTCCCCCCAGGAAGAGGGAGGTTGTGGTAGTGGGGGATTCAATTATTAGGGGAGTAGACGGTTATGTGTCCACGCGTGATAGAGGGTCCCGTACGGTGTCTTGCCTGCCTGGTGCCCAGGTAGGAGACCTTCCAGATCGTGTGGACAAGCTTTTGGCCCCAGCTGGGGTGGATCCAGTTGTCCTGGTGCATGTTGGCACCAACGACATAGGCAAGGGTAGAAGGGCTGTTCTGCAGGATAAATTTATAGAAGTCGCCAATAAGCTTAGAAGCAGAATGTCCATGGTGGTATTTGACGCGCAAGTCAGTTAGCTGAGATTAAATGCGTGGCTAAAAGGATGGTGTAGGAAAGAGGGGTTTAGGTTTATGGGGCACTGGAGGACCTTCTGGAACAGGTGGGACCTGTTCAAGCCAGATGGGTTGCATCTGAAGCGGAGGGGAACCAGTGTACTGGGAAGGTGTATTTGTAGAGTAGTTGAGGAATGTTTAAACTAGGGACTGGGGGGGCAGGGAGGTTAGTTAAGTATGTAACTGGGGGGAAACGGAAAGCCCCAAAAAATCATATTATAAGTAGGCACTGTAATAGGCCTACCCTTTGTTGTCTGTATTTAAACGCCAGGAGTATCAGGAATAAAATTCATGATTTAGAGGCTCTTATCTCATCGGACTCTTATGATATTATAGCAATAACTGAAACGTGGTTGAGTGAAAAGGATGGACAAGAATATAATAAGGATGGTTACACGTTATTCCGTAAAGACCGTATAGGTACTGTAAGAAGGGAGGTGGTGTTGCAGTATATGTAAAGGAAAACTTGCAGGCAAGGGAGCTTACTGATATAAGTAAAAGTACGGAAGCTATATGGGTAAAATTAGATGCTAAAAATTCAAATAGCCTAATTGTCGGTGTTTGTTACAGAGCACCTAATGTAGCTGCTGAGGAAAGCAGATTGTTATACAGTGATATTAGGATTATGAGCAATAAAAATGATGTGGTAGTTATGGGTGATTTTAATCTACCGGGGATGCAGTGGGACATTGTTGCTGGCTCTTCTGAAAATGAACTTGAGATGGTGGAATTAGTACAGGATTGTTTTTTTACTCAGTTTGTTAACACCCATACCAGGGGAGATGCCATTCTTGATCTTGTTTTCTCTAATTACCAGGAAAGGATTGGTAAATTAGACGTTTTAGAACCACTTGACAGTAGCGATCATAACATGGTTAAATTTGAGGTTAAGTTTAGTGCCCGAAGAGCAACGTCCAAATCAAAAATATATATTGTTAGGAAGGCTAACTTCAATTGTATGAGATTAAAAGTAGAAACTGTGAACTGGATGGAGTTAAATAACAAAACTGTTGAAGAGGCATGGGAATTTTTTAAAAGCACATTATTGCAAGTGCAAGAGGACTTCATACCTGTTTCCAGCAAGAATAAATCTAGGAAATTGCAACCTAGGTGGTTTACTAGGGAAATAAAGTATAAAGTAAGGAGGAAAAGGGCTTTGTTCCAGAAATGGAAAATAACTGATGATGACGGAGTATCTAAATCTACAGGCTGAATTAAAAAATGACATTAGACGAGCTAAAAGGAATGTCGAAAGGAAGATCGCATTGGAGGCTAAGGATGACGTTAAAAGTTTCTTCCAGTATTTTAACTCTAAAAGAGCTCTAAAAGCTGAAATTACTAATCTGCAGGATAGTAAGGGTCTTATAATTGAAAACGACATTGATATAGTAAATGAGTTTGTTGGGTTGAAATTGTATATATATTATCACTCACGTGTATTCTTAAGAATGTACAACTTGTTCCATGTAGTAACAGTGTAAGTGCTTAAGAGTAATTTTCCATCACGTGCAGCAGATGAGCCCACCTCTGCTGTACGCTCTGTTGTTCCTGTTCCCACTCCCACTTTCCCATTGCATCTTATCCCATTCCAAATGTTGTTCACACCCACAATGTAACCTGATCAGTATGTTTACCTTATAGTATAAATAAACTCTGTCAGGGGCCACGCCTTGGAAGCCATCACTGTAACTCACTGTAGAAGGTGTGGCTCCCCTTGTACAAGTGAAACAGCGCGTGTCTCATACTCTGTGGGCCAGCAGCCGGGGGGGGGGGGGGGGGGGGGGGCTGATCACTCTCTCCGACAGAGTTCAATGATAGTTTTGCACAGGTATTCACTGTTGAGGACACTGGTAACTTACCAGTTCTTATTACTAATCCAACATCGTCTATAACTAATATATACACTCACCTAAAGGATTATTAGGAACACCTGTTCAATTTCTCATTAATGCAATTATCTAATCAACCAATCACATGGCAGTTGCTTCAATGCATTTAGGGGTGTGGTCCTGGTCAAGACAATCTCCTGAACTCCAAACTGAATGTCAGAATGGGAAAGAAAGGTGATTTAAGCAATTTTGAGCGTGGCATGGTTGTTGGTGCCAGACGGGCCGGTCTGAGTATTTCACAATCTACTCAGTTACTGGGATTTTCACGCACAACCATTTCTAGGGTTTACAAAGAATGGTGTGCAAAGGGAAAAACATCCAGTATGCGACAGTCCTGTGGGCGAAAATGCCTTGTTGATGCTAGAGGTCAGAGGAGAATGGGCCGACTGATTCAAGCTGATAGAAGAGCAACTTTGACTGAAATAACCACTCGTTACAACCGAGGTATGCAGCAAAGCATTTGTGAAGCCACAACACGCACAACCTTGAGGTGGATGGGCTACAACAGCAGAAGACCCCACCAGGTACCACTCATCTCCACTACAAATAGGAAAAAGAGGCTACAATTTGCACGAGCTCACCAAAATTGGACAGTTGAAGACTGGAAAAATGTTGCCTGGTCTGATGAGTCTCGATTTCTGTTGAAACATTCAAATGGTAGAGTCAGAATTTGGCGTAAACAGAATGAGAACATGGATCCATCATGCCTTGTTACCACTGTGCAGGCTGGTGGTGGTGTAATGGTGTGGGGGATGTTTTCTTGGCACACTTTAGGCCCCTTAGTGCCAATTGGGCATCGTTTAAATGCCACGGCCTACCTGAGCATTGTTTCTGACCATGTCCATCCCTTTATGACCACCATGTACCCATCCTCTGATGGCTACTTCCAGCAGGATAATGCACCATGTCACAAAGCTCGAATCATTTCAAATTGGTTTCTTGAACATGACAATGAGTTCACTGTACTAAAATGCCCCCCACAGTCACCAGATCTCAACCCAATAGTGCATCTTTGGGATGTGGTGGATGGGAGCTTCGTGCCCTGGATGTGCATCCCACAAATCTCCATCAACTGCAAGATGCTATCCTATCAATATGGGCCAACACTTCTAAAGAATACTTTCAGCACCTTGTTGAATCAATGCCACGTAGAATTAAGGCAGTTCTGAAGGCGAAAGGGGGTCAAACACCGTATTAGTATGGTGTTCCTAATAATCCTTTAGGTGAGTGTATATATATAACTGAAGCTGATGTTTTGCAAAGCCTAGCTAAGCTCAAAATAAATAAATCACAGGGCCCTGATGGCATCTTACCTATAGTGTTAAAAGAGATGAGGGATATTATTTGCCGACCCTTAACTTTACTGTTTCAAAAATCCTTATCTGAAGGTGTGGTACCTTCTGATTGGAAGCATGCCAACATAACGCCCATTTTCAAAAAAGGGGATAGAAGTAATTTGTCAAACTATAGGCCAATCAGTCTAACTTGTATAACTGGTAAAGTTATGGAGGCTATAATCAAAGAGAAAATGGTAGATTACCTGGACTCAAATAACATTTTGAGGGATAGCCAGCATGGATTTAGGAGAGGTAGATCCTGTTTAACAAATCTGTTGGAGTTTTTTGAGGAAGCTACTCAGGAAGTTGATGATAAGAAGGCCTATGATGTCATCTACTTAGATTTCCAAAAGGCTTTTGATATTGTCCACCACAAGAGGCTCTCACTTAAACTCAAAGCGACAGGTATTTTAGGAACTGTAGCGACCTGGATTGATAACTGGTTAACGGATAGGAAGCAGCGAGTAGTTATAAGAGGCACAATGTCACAGTGGGCCTGCGTTCATAGTGGGGTACCGCAGGGTTCAATTTTAGGACCACTATTGTTCCTAATTTACATAAATGATATAGACATCAATATATACAGTAAACTGGTGAAATTTGCAGATGACACCAAGGTGGGTGGTGTAGCAGATACTGAACTAGCGGCTCAGCAGCTACAGTGGGATCTTAATTTAATTAGTGACTGAGCCGACACCTGGCAGATGAAATTTAACATAGACAAATGTAAGGTACTCCATGTAGGGAGCAGAAATATAAAGTACAGGTATTTTATGGGACCTACTGAAATAAAGGTAGCTGATTATGAGAAAGACCTTGGTGTGTATGTTGATGCTTCCAAGTCTCATTCTAGCCAGGGCGGGGAAGCAATAAAAAAGGCCAATAGGATGTTGGGGTATATCTCCAGGTGTGTGGAGTTTAAGTCAAGGGAGGTAATGCTAAGATTATACAATTCCTTGGTGAGACCTCACCTAGAATATTGTGTGCAGGTTTGGTCACCATATCTTAAAAAAGACATTGCGGCCTTAGAAAAGGTGCAGCGTAGGGCCACAAGAATGATTCCTGGTCTTAGAGGAATGTCATACGAGGAAAGGTTAGCTGAGCTAAATCTGTTCAGCCTCAAGCAAAGGAGACTGAGGGGGAACATGATTCAGGTCTATAAGATTCTAACAGGTTTGGATGTTGTTCAACCGAATAGTTACTTCAGCATTAGTTCAAATACAAGAACTCGTAGCCATAGGTGGAAATTAGCGGGAGAACATTTCAAACTGGATTTAAGGAAGCACTTCTTTACACAGCGTGTAGTCAGAGTATGGAATAGTCTTCCTGATAACGTAGTGTAAGCTGAATCCTTGGGTTCCTTTAAATCAGAGCTAGATAAGATTTTAACAACTCTATTAGTTAAGTTCTCCCCAAGCGAGCTCGATGGGCCGAATGGCCTCCTCTCGTTTGTATAGTTCTTATGTTCTTAAAGAACAAGATTTTATTAATTATTTAAAAAATGAATGGGCAACGTATTTGGATAACAATGATCTACCAGAAGTCTCACCATATGTTATCTGGGAAGCAGGAAAGGCAGTAATGACAGGAAAAATAATATCTTATTGCTCACATAAAAAAATAAAGAAAAAACACATGTAGCAGAATTAGAACAGAAAATTAAATCATTAGAAAAAGCTTTTGCTTCCTCACTGCAAGAACATATAATTAGCAACATGAGAAAACTAAAATTTAATTAGCTAAATGATAAGAAGACACAATTTCTGGCAGAAAGATTACAATTAGAGAACTTTGAACAAGGCAATAAATATGGAAAATTCCTGGCTATCCAGTTAGAACTAAATAAAGAAAAATTAACAATTTGTTCTATTAAAGACTCGATAGGGAATATAACTCATAATCCCCAACAAATTAATAAATCTTTTACAGAATTTTATGAAGCTTTATACTCATCACAGAATAATGTATCTGATGCTGACATCAACAAATTTCTTAGCAATATAAATCTGCCAAAGCTAAATGTTGAACAGATTACAGTTTTAGACTCTCCTCTATCAATATCTGAATCCAATAATGCTGTACAGTATCTTCCAAATAAGAAAGCCCCAGGTCCCAGCTGAATTCTACAAAGTATTCTGGCCAACGCTAGCACCCATTTTAATGGTTACTCAAATTCAGAATGATCAGTCGCTATCTCCAGACATGAACTGTGCCAATATTAGCCTGCTTCTGAAACCTGATAAAGACCCAACATTGACATCCAGCTACTGCCCAATCTCACTCATAAACGTAGACCTTAAAATAATTTGCAAAGTCCTTGCCAAAAGATTAGAGAAAGTCACTCCATTTCTTATACATCCTGACCAAACAGGTTTTATCAAGGGAAGACACTCAGCCAATAATACACATAGACTAATGAATGTTATAGACTATTGCTCCATTAACAAATTAGAAACCACGGTTATATCTCTAGATGCAGAGAAACCATTTGACAAAGTAAATTGGAAATTTCTATTTGCAGTTCTACATAAATTTGGATTTGGTTCATCCTTCATAAGCTGGATCAAAACACTATACAGCTCTCCAAATGCATATGTTGGACAAATGAACTAATTTCTCAAAGCTTCCGTTTGCAGAGGGGCACCAGGCAGGGCTGCCCACTCTCTCCCTCGCTTTTTGTTATCTTCACTTGCAGCGGCAATTAGACGAAATGTAGATATTAAAGGAATTCAAACAGAAAAAATAGACCATAAGATAAGCAATTATCATCTGCCTTTATGCAGATGACGTATTACTCTTTCTTAGGAACTCACCAACCTCTCTTCTTAAGACAATATCACTTATAGATAAGTTCTCATCTATATAAGACTACTCCGTCAACTGGAGCAAATCAACAGTTTTGCCTTTGAATTGTAATTTCCAAAACACAACTGCTACTACTTTGCAATCAGGTAACAGATACTTAGGCATACATTTTTCCACCAGGCTCTCAGACTTGGTACAGATGAATCACATTACAGTATTAAAAAAGGTAGAAGATGATCTCATGCGATGGAAATTTCTACCTATATCACTCATGGGTAGAATTGCCACCATTATAAATGATGGTCCTGCCTAAAATCAATTACTTGTTCTCACTGATCCCTAATAAACCCTCTGTTGCTTGGTTTAAATCACTAGACTCAAGCATCTTTTCATTTTTATGGAAGAACAAACCATCACGAATAAGTTTAAAAACCCTACAAAAAGCTAAAGGTCTAGAACTACCAAATTTCTATCACTACTTCTTAGCCAACAGATTGCAATATGTATCTAATTGGATTAAATCAAGCCCAGTAGACAGTCCATGGCTGGACTTAGAACAAGCAATCTGCAGAGAAGTAAAAATTTCTGATCTACCCTTTATAAGTCCTACCATTAAGTGTTATAACTATTTTAAAAGCTTTAGTGTTAACACCTCCTTGACAGCCTGGTGGGAATTTTTAAAAATAACTTGGTCTGCACTTATCCCCTGTAAACTAACACCCATTTGGAACAATCCAGATATCTGCCAGAAAAAGAAAGTATTGAACTTTCCCTTATGTATGGAACTCCAAAGTGTTCAAAAGTATTATGAAATATATGAGAATGATATTGTGAAATACAACTCATTATTGTGAAATATATTGCATTCTGTTATATAAATTTACTTATTATTGTGAAATATGATTTCATATTTTTATTTTTCAAAGTCAGTATTTATTTCATAATGCCGTTTTTCATCATTTCATGATGCTGTATTTCATCATTTCATGATACCGTATTTCATCATTTCATGATACCGCATTTCATCATTTCATGAAATGTCTTCGTCTGTCAATCAGTGTCAGTGGGTTGGACCTGCACACCTATTGGCTCATCCTTTAACATCGATTAGTTTTCCTGCATACCTGCTCGGCGGACCGCTGTTACAGCTAGCAACAACGTGCTATAGGTGAAAAGTCACGGAGGATGGCGGACTGCCATGAACTTCATTCAGTTCTGCTTATTTTAGCAGATCAGATAGAGAGGGATAATTTACCCGTAGATACGGTTTTGAATCGTTTAGATGAAGTTTTTGAAATGCTTGGGATGATAATTGCTCTTCATGGTGTTAGCATCGATGATACCATTGTTGATAGTTTAAGAGCAATTGAGCACCGTGTCCGTTTGGAATACGCACAAGAAGAACTGTCTTCAAATTTTGGTCGTCCACGTCTTAAAATCCCGGGTGCAGCACTCAGGACTTTAGTGCTGTCCGGGATTACCATCGGGGTTATTGCTGATATGTTTTCTGTGTCACCGAGCACAATTCGGAGGAGAATGATGGAGGAAGGTCTAAGGTAAATTTACACTGTAACTTAATACTTGTGTGATTCTGTACACGGCATTATTCGAGTGTTGACGTTAATTATCACGTATCCCATCAAAATATTATCATTTACTTTTTTATTGTGGCTGACTAAACCAAGTGGGACAGCTAGGGGTGAAACTGTCAGTGCCATCTCCGTGTTTAGACACGTTTAGCCTGGCACAGTGTTAGCTTGTCATAGCTCAGACGATGTTTGTAGCTAATTGTTCTCTGATAATACCTGTTGGTGCTAACATATGCGGAAGCTGTACACAAAGTTGATGTCAAATAGCGAGTTTATCTAAATGTTTTTGTCTGTTTCAGCAGTGTTATAAATATTCTCATTCCTTCTCTGGTGTTTTTATTAAAACTAAAACAAGAATACATTTACCCCCTCAGTTTTCTGAAGGATTGTTTGGAAAACCTTGTAACTCTTTGTTGAGGTTTGCTGTGATATGAGCAATTGTTTTATGTGCAGAAGATCCGATAGGTATTCTTCTATTGGAGATGAAGAGTTGGATGCAATAGTCCTGGATATTCAGCGTCATCACCCAAATGCCGGCTGCAGAACGATGATGGGACATCTACGATCTAGAGACATACACATACAAAGTAATGTGATATTGTTTAAATACCCAAACACCAGTTTCACGCCTGGATAGCATGTGTCAGTGGAGCCGTGATGTGATAGTTTAAAATTTCCATCAAAAATGACTAGCATGTCCTTATCACTGGATTGGACACATATTGCAGTTATGTTCCTGTTCTCCTCCAGTTTGAACCAGTCAGTACACGATTCTCTCTCCTCAGTAAATCTGTAAAACATCTGGGTAGTTACCAGAAGCAGTGATGATCTGTCACATATGCATTACAATATTTACAATACAGTCTTTTTGTGCTTGCTAGTACTAAGACATTATCTGTCTGTTAATCAGGATTTCGACTGATGGATTCAATGAGACGAGTCAACCCAGAAGGAGTCATGATGCGTCGGTTATCTATTCAGACTGCAAGGCGTCGTCAGTACAGTGTGCCAGCACCAAATCACCTTTGGCATATAGATGGAAATCATAAATTCATCATATTATTATCACTTCTTTCCTATTCCAGGAAAATATTGGGATGCATGTAGTAAATTAAAATGAAGTAAAATGTCATCTTAAATGCACTGTCACATAAGGCAGTTTACAGGTTAAGCTGTAGTCATGTCTGAGGCTTAATATTGTGCATGTGATTCCTTGCACTACAGGATCTTTCTGTAAAGTGTTCAAGTCTCCCTGCTATTATTTATTTTGCATTCCTGGTTTATAACATATTGTCACTGTATGTAGAACTCAAATTTTAGTCTTAAAATTTCCTTCAATTGTAATATTGTTCTGTATTCTAATAAAAATGAAAAATGTAACTGTGGTGACATCAGGGGCGAACTGGCCATCGGGAGCACCGGGACATTTCCCGGTGGCCTGACGGTCGTTCTGGCCTGCCGGCTGCCGCTGTGCAGACGATCAGCCTGGCATGTGATAGGCTGGTGTGCAACTACGAATTAATTGATGGATCTCTCAATCTACGAATCAGGCAATGGCGGAGGGAAAATTACACTCCCACATGACCCAACGTCAGCGACGCACTGCCTAATATCTGGCTATATCCAGAGACAGGGTATATCTGACTAAATCGTTCAAAAAATGGAGCGTAAACGCAAAGGAGGAGCAGAGAGGGAGCGTATAAAAAGGAAAAAAGCCCTGGCCGCAGACACAGCAAGCTGCTGCAAAATCCCAGCCATGTTTGCCAGTAAGGGAACAGGTCGGTCAAGATTACATTTACATTATATTTATAATAATTTGGCAGACGAACACTTTCATCCAAATCACTTAGATAATCACAATAGATAAATTTAAACCAACAAACGAGCAACAATATGTAAGTGCTGCTATGCTGTGTCAAGTCTCGTTTCGTCTACATGTAGCATATTTTTTATATAATAAATAAAAATGAATAAAAAGTAGACAGAATAGTGTTAGTGGGTCAAATTGTTGTAAATAATAAATAAATCAAGTAGATGGTATGGAAAAGAATACAGTATTAGTTATTTTGATTTTTCATTTCTAGTCTACAATATGTAGCCTAGAATGTTTGTTTGTTTATTTATTTATTTTGAAAAGGTGACGAAGGAAGCAGCAGTAGCACTAGTGCTGCAAATGCTCCTGATGTTGAGCTAGAGGTGGTGGACAGTTCAGCGTTTCAGTCAGAGCAGGAACCTTCAGGTAAAGTTTAAGATAAGCAAAACTAAACATGCAGGCAGCAGGCTATACTTTTTAAACAACATGTGCTTTTTATGATTTATAAGATCAGTAGTAGGACTGTGATTTTGGGGACATACAACTGATGGCTGCACAATTATAAATACAGATTATTGAACATGCTTATTTCATATTGCAGAGCAACTAGATGTGCAGAGAGAGAGAGAAGGATTCAGGGAAAGATGAAGGAGACAGTGAAAGCCTTGATATCTCTTTTGATTATTTTGCCCGTCCACAGTCTAAGGATTTAGATTTTTTTTTTAAGTATCACCCAATTCAAACATCTGAAAGAGCCATTCCTGATGTATTCCATTCAAAAGATGGCACAAACAGAAAATGGCTGACATACAATGAAAGTAATCACTCCCTATTCTGCTCAGTATGTCTTGCATTTGCAAAACCTTTAGGCAGTGACAGTGCATTTGTCAAAGGAGGTATGCAGGCCTGGAAACATGCCCATCAGAGAGTACAGGAACATGAGAGAAGCAGTATCCATACAGAAAGTGCTGAAGCCTTTTTTCTTAGAGTCAACAAAGCAGATATCCATACCCTTCTGACTGATAAGCAAATGACCATCCATCGAGACCAGGTTAGAAAGAGAAGGCAGGTCTTGGAACGTGTGATTGATGTAGTGAAAGTTATTGGTAAATGTGGGCTAAGCTACAGAGGGCACAGTCATGAAGCTACAAATGACCTTGAAAACACGGCTATCAATCATGATAACTTTCTTGAGCTCATACTTCTGCTGAGCAAGTATGATGTCTGCCTACAGGAACATGTTAGTGATTGTATTGAGAAGAAAAAGAAGCAGGTAAGAACTAAAGGAAGAGGGTCCATGGTAACTTTGATGTCCAAAACAACAGTAAATAAAGTAGTTGAATTAATAATAAATATGATTCAACAGACAATTGCTGTTGAAGTGAGAAAGGCAGGGATGTTCTCAATACAAATTGACACAACACAGGATTTAACATCCAAAGACCAGTGTGCAGTAGTTCTGCGATATGTTACTGATGTTGTCCACGAGAAACTCATTGCAGTCATTGACTGTGAGTCATCAACTGGACAGTAGCCTACTTTGTGGAGCTTGTGAAACAGACCCTAGAGAAGATGGACATAGACATCAAAAAGTGCATTGGTAATGCAACAGACGGAGCTGCAAACATGCAGGGACAATACAAAGGTTTCTCTGCATTGCTCACAGGAGCATCACCTAACCAAGTACACATACAGTGAGGTCAATAAGTATTTGATCACCCTGTGATTTTGCAAGTTCTCTTACTTAGAAATCATGGAGGGGTCTACAATTTTCAGCATAGGTGCATTTCCACTGTGAGAGACAGAATCTAAAAAAAAAAATCCGGAAATAATAATTTATTTGTGAATTACTGTGTCAAATAAGTATTTGATCACTTGCATATCAGCCAGATCTCTGACCCTCAAAGACCTGTTATTTTGGTTTTAAATAGTCCAGCTACACTCTGCTCATGATTCTAAATTAGTAGCACCTGTTTGAGGTCATAAAGACACCTGTGCACCCCACAATCAGCCAAAGTCTAAGTAGCAACATGGGCAAAATCAAAGAGCTGTCAAAAGACACAAGAAACAAAATTGTAGACCTTCACAAAGCTGGAAAGGGCTACGGGGCAATTGCCAAGCAGCTTGGTAAAAAAAAAACAACTGTTGGAGCAATTGTCAGAAAATGGAAGAGGCTAATGATGACTGTCAATGTCCCTTGGACTGGGGCCCCACGGAAGATCTCTCCTCGTGGGGTTTCAATGATGCTAAAAATGGTGAAGAATCAGCCCAGAACTACACGGGAGGAGCTGGTCAATGCCGTGAAGAGAGCTGGGACCATCGTTTCCAAGGCTACTATCAGTAATACACTAAGACGTCATGGTTTAAAATCTTGCATCGCACGGAAGGTTCCCCTGCTTAAGTCAGCCCATGTCCAGGCCCGTCTGAAGTTTGCCAGGGACCATCTGGATGATCCAGAGGAGTCATGGGAGAAAGTCTTGTGGTCAGATGAGACCAAAGTAGAACTTTTTGGTCTTAACTCCATTTGCCGTGTTTGGAGGAAGAAGAATGATGAGTATCATCCCAATAATACCATACTTACAGTGAAGCATGGCGCTGGAAGCATCATGCTCTGGGGGTGTTTTTCCCAAATGACCCAAAGCACACAGCCAGGAAAACCAAGGAGTGGCTCCGTAAGAAGCATATCAAGGTTCTGGAGTGGCCTAGCCAGTCTCCAGACCTAAATCCAATAGAAAATCTTTGGAGAGAACTGAAACTCTGTGTTGCTCAGCGACAGCCCCGAAACATGACAGATCTAGAGAAGATCTGTATGGAGGAGTGGGCCAAAATCCCTCCTGCAGTGTGTGCAAACCTGGTGAAGAACTACAGGAATCGTTTGACCTCTGTAATTGTTAACAAAGGCTTCTGTACCAAATATTATTATTTTTTTTACTCAAGTGATGAAATACTTATTTGACACAGTAATTCACAAATAAATTGTTCAAAAATCATACAATGTGATTTCCGGATTTTTCTTTTTAGATTCTGTCTCTCACAGTGGAAATGCACCTATGCTGAAAATTGTAGACCCCTCCATGATTTCTAAGTAAGAGAACTTGCAAAATCACAGGGTGATCAAATACTTATTGACCTCACTGTATGGTGTTACTCACATGTCCTCAACCTTGTTCTAGCTGACACTACAGGGGTTGTTGTGGCAAGTGAGTCCCTTTTCTCACTACTGAATGACATTGCAGTGTTCATTCGTGATTCGTACAAGCGCATGAAGCTATGGGAGGAAAACAGTGAGGACAAGAGACACAGACGGCTTGGTGTAATTGGTGAAACGCGCTGGTGGGCCAAAGATGAGGCCTTGAGGAAAGTATTTGGAAGGTTTGCAAAGCCTGACAATGCACTTTACACAGATCTGGTCATCACTATGGAAAAAATTGAAAAGGATGTGACCATGAAACCTGTCATCCGAAACAAGGCCCAAGGGTACAAGGCTGCTCTCCTAAAGTATGAAACCATACTGACAGCTGAGATTTTCCTCAGGATTTTTGAGCAGACAACCCCTCTCTCTAAATATTTACAAACAAGTGGCATGGATATTGCTTCAGCACAGCACTTGGTGACAGGAACAGAGGAGAGCTTGAGAAAGTGTGCCCGGGACTTTCAGGGTGTAATGAGGGCAGCAGATGACTTTGTTGAATGGGCCAATGGCATTCTGGAGAAGCTTGAGGACAGTGAGGCTGAAGTTCAGACTTCTCTCCCAGAGAAGAGAATTAGAAAACACAAGAGGCAACCAGGTGAGCTGGCACAAGATGAGCATATTGCTAATGCAGACACTGACTACAAAATCAACATCCACAATGTGATTTTGGACACTGTTATTGAAAGCTTTCATAGCCGTTATGCAGAAAATGCAGTGCTGTGTTCAGATGTCTCCTGCATGGATCCTAGGAACTTCCCTGAAATCAGAGAAAAAGGCCTTCCAGGGACAGCCATGAAGGAGCTCAGCAAATGCCTACTGCAATTTGATGAACGTGCCAGTCTTGAGACATTGCAGGCTGAACTGATCAGCCTTGCACAGCACTGGGAAAGATTGAAACAATCACTAATGGAGAACTACAACATTAGGGGTGCTGCCTCTAATGATGAAGCAGGGGAAGGCTCTGAGGTTCCTAATGAAAGTGTGGAGTTTGTAAGCAGAAGTTGTTCCACATGCAAAAACTGTCCAATATGCTGCTATCTCCTCCTGTCTCAGTACAATCTGCTTACTGATGCTTATCACATCATTGGTTTGGGCTACAAGTTCCTCCTCACACTATCTATTACTCAAGTTGCCTGTGAGAGGACCTTCTCCACCCTGAAGTTAGTGAAGAGCCGTCTGAGAACCTCCCTGAGTCAAGATAACCTTGAAGCATTCCTTTTGATGTCAACTGAGAAGGAGATTCTTATGGAACTTGATAAAGATGACATAATTGACAAGATGGCAGAGAGCAGTGAGCTACTGCGCCGCCTACTGGTGTACTAGTAGTGCTAATTACTTACTGTTTACTCTTACTGGTCTGTTCCACATAATGCCATAATTGAGTAAACATTGTTATCTGTTACTTTACGCTGTCATAGGTTTTGTTAAGTTTATTTGTGTTTGTGTTTCTGATACATTTGATATACTAGAGTTGAGCACTGAAAATACATAAAATGTAAATATTTCAACATGTGAATGTGTCTCTTATTATCTCTTTTAAAAAGCCAATTTTCTATTTGTCATTGGTTTGGTAGTATAAATGGTGTATTCCTAGTGAGTTGTTAAGGGTTATTTTTTTATTCATTTATATTGCATCTGGTAGTCTACCTGTTACAATAATAGGGTTAGCCTACAAGTTTATCAGTCCAGTAGATTACATGAATAGGGTGGTGGTGACTGCAGCAGCAGAGGTGGTCTGGGAGTGGAGTCAAATTCCCGGCCTGAATTATTGTCCCAGTCCGCCACTGGGTGACATGACGATAATGGTTCTTTTATATTTCTTTATATTTTTGCCTTGACAGATGGAGATTTGTTGTACATGGTGGGATAGATGGTTTTTCTAGGTTAATTGTCTACCTTAAAGCTGCCACCAACAACAAAGCTACAACAGTTTTTGATGGTTTCTTGTCAGCAATCAGACAATATGGAATACCATCACGAGTGCGGTAAGTAGTGTAACAAATACAGTATGCCTAAAATTCTGTGCCAGACCGTAGATATATTCAGAATGTCACTAACTTAGATCAAAACTTTTTTCCAGGTCAGACAAAGGGGGGGGGGAAATGTGAAGGTTGCACATTTCATGGTCCAGGCAATGGGAGAGAACAGGAACTCTCACATTACTGGCAGAAGTGTTCACAACCAGCGGTAAGGACATGTAAACTGATGGCCTGTTTTACATTGTTTCAAACATGCACTTGCAATCAGACAAAAATGGTTTATGAGCATAATTGATTGGTTTCACAGCACATGGATTAACACTACACTAATAATTGACTTAGAAGTCTGGTGACGTAGAAATACCTAAAAAACCATAAATGATCTTACAGCATTGAATGCCTGTGGAGGGATGTGTATGAGAACGTCCTCGACCTTTTCTACGCAGTCTTTACCCAGCTGGAGATTCAAGGACTGCTCAACCCTGGTGAAGAAATCGACTTGTTTGCACTGCACAGATGCTTTTTTCATCACATTCAAAATCATCTTCAGTCATTCCAGGCAGCATGGAATCAGCATGGGCTCAGAACAGCAAACAGCCATTCACCTATGCAGCTCTGGTTGCTGCACAGAAAGGAGGGACAAGATTTGTCACAGGTACATGGATATTTGATCAATATTAGTTCTTGTATGTAAAAATCTATCTATAGTGGAGATGAGTTTACTTCTACTGTGCCAATTGGTGTACCAAAATGTTTCCACTTACGAGAGAAAAATTTTGTCTGCAAAGCCATTCTCTCATTTTATCCTATCTACCAGGTCATTTACCATTATTGTCACATGAGAACACTGTGCATAGATGGCAATAGTTTGGGGCCAGCTGCAGGAAACACTTCTTCAGCTTATGTTTAAGTGAAGTGAAAGTGATTAATGAAAGTAAGACATTTGGATGCTCTTTCAGGTTGATGAGGATTACGGTGTGGACTGGACAGGACCATATAATCACCGCCCATCAAATGAGATCACCATTCCTGAGATTCAGCTCCCACATACACTGAATGAACGAGAGCTTGCTGTACTACCAACGTTTCATTCAGTCAAGCTTTGGATGTGTACTGTCAAACTGTTCACTCACTCAAACTTATGTTTGAGACCACACCTTAACTCTTCAAAGTAAGCAGATGCAATATATTTACACCCTTTTATTCTTGTTTTTACATCTATGGCTCGAGTGCAGACAGGAGCCTTAGTAGCTAATACTGACTCAAAACAGCATCACCAAGTTCATTGTCAACAAAGGAAAACAGAGAATAACTATAAAAAAGCATTTGTTTTAAACAGCTGTCAATTTATTGATAGTAATTTCTTGGTTGGATGTACAGTACATGTCAACTCTGAACAGATTTAATAGCATGCACACAGTACAGTAACATCTGACAGTTCTTTTTCCTTTTCTGAACTTTTGTCAATTTATATTAAAAAAGCCAGATCAACTACTGTGTATTTTTCAGTCAGATGTATTAAAAGGAACTAGAACTAACTGGATTGTCGGTGTCTTTTCACATTGAATACAGTAATGCACACAACAACAGTAATGCACAACAGTAATGTGCTGCAAAAAAGAACAAATTGTGTAACCTTTCCATGTGGTTATGGAATCAGTACAAAACAAAAAATCAATCCTAAACCAGACCAAACCCTGATTCAGTAGAGTTGAGGCACACCTGAATGCCCCTCAGAAATGACTCATAGTTACAGTAGTGTGCAGGAAGACGCAGCACTTCAAAACAGGTGGAAGACTTTGGAAGACTGCTGTTAACCACTTCCACAGTCATTTCTCTCGGCAGGACTTCCCATCCTGTCCAAAACTTGAGGAGGGCTTTTCATTCTGGCCAAGATGCTGCAACAAAACACTGTTTTTAACTATAATGACATCCTATATTTATTTTGACTAAGAAATATTCTAAAAGATGACCGCTTACTGTACATACAGGCCATCAGCCATATTGCATGAATAACACATGTAATTAGGGCAGCCGTGGTCTAATGGTTAGGAAAGCAGGCTTGTCACAGAAGGGTTGTCAATTGAAATCCCAGATCAGATGGGGCTGGCTGAAGTGCCCTTGGGCAAGGCACCTAAAACCAAGATTGCCCCCCAGGCACACCTACCGTGTGCTGCCCACTGCTCCAGCTCCCGGTGCTAGTTCACTGGTTTGAGGTGATGGGTTAAATGCAGAGGTGTAATTTCACTGCTCACTTCACAGTGTGTAACAAATAATCACTTTCACTTCACTGTTCACGAGGCAGTATGGAGCAAATAACAAAACAAAATTATACTAACATGTACTTTGTTAATGGCCCCAGATCACTGGACAGTATGTAATTTACCAAAGTATAAACATCAGAGAAAACCCAATAGCAAAATACCTATTGCAGCAGACTTACCATTTTCAATGAAGGACCGAAGGTACCCTGCCACTCTGCATTTGTCCTCAAGAGAGCATTCCTCTTCCTCGTCATCTTCATCTTCTGTGGCAGGCCACACTATTCTTTGTAGAATAGACTGCATAAAACAGAGCACCTTGGATAAATGTTTCTCTTAAATGCTACTAGATAAAATTTGCTGAATTTGTTCACCTTTAATAGCTTTACTAATCTTGTAGTGTTAAAACCCATCAGTGGCATTTAAATGCAATCGTATTAAATGCAAACCAGCTGTTCAACAAGCCCAAGCACACAAAATAGTACATTGGTGTTTTGTGTCAACAATAGATGTGTGTCCTTCATAAATTAACCAAAAACCTTTACTATTCAGATATTAAATGATGTGACCTTACCTCACAACAGGGAGCAGTCTCTGATTCCCTTGGTAAGAAAAGAGGAATGATGTCTGATCTTTCTGTCAGAAGCGGCCATACCATGGTCTCCTTAAGCCCTTTCCTCAGCTGTTTGACTTGACGGCTTGTTCGTCTTATGACCTACAATAATGAGACCAAACCAAAATGGCATCCAAAGAGATTTTTTTATATGTATATGAAAAATCTACTTCTTCACATCTGAAGTTTTGATGTGCTTTTCTAGTTAAAATTTAAATTTCTTGGGGAGAGTAAGTCAGTACTTACAGTGTGGAATAGTAGACGTTCATACAGCCACTTTCGGTTGGTTTGTGTGACACCTGGCAGGTCCCAAGCCAGAGCTAGCTCGAGAACATTTCTTTGTTCCTGTTCTGTTAGTTCAGCACTGCCATCAAGCTAGGACACAGAGAGAAAAAAAATAGTAAACAGTAGTAATGATGGCTATTTAATCATGTCTTTAAATTCAATATTTAGTGAAATATTAATTCTTCAAAATAATGGCACAAAAATGCAAACCAGCTGAATAGTGCTGCAGATATCAATATCAGGGCAATCCTCAATCTGAACTGTAGCTGTTTCAGGTGAGCCACCAAAAATAATATGGATGATTGCAGGGCTTATACCAGACACACATGGTCCACCATGAATGAATGAATGCCCCATTATTCTTCCTAGGATCAAACATAATAAATGCACTTAGTGTAACATTGCACAAGAGGTCAGAACAAACTTTGTGCACTGATTATTTAGGAAAACCCATAGAACACTCAAATGTTGTTTTACTGTGTCTTGTATCTGTATTCAATCTACTTTTCATCTTTATAGTTACAGTTAGAATAATGTAACACAAGTAATGTTGTTACCTTTACAGCTGCATGTGTATTATTATTTTGAATTACTCTCTCTTATTTCTGTACATTACTGTCTTACCTGCCACCAAAAACGTCACTCTCAAGCAAGGTCTGAGAAGTGGATGGAGTCAAGTGATCTGGCTCACCATCAAACAGTCTTGTAACATCTGTGTTCCCTGAAAAGAGTACAGCTAGGTTATCTTCGTATGAGAAATCCAAGTAGTCACACAATTAACTCTCATTCACATCACAAACACATAACATATTTTCTTTAAAGTCTAACTATAAAATACATACCAAAATTAAAATGAAAACCAGACTGTACTAGAGAAACTGCCTTTGAGAAGAAGAATCTCTTCACCCCTTCTCCAACAGCAACATTCCCTAAAGGAAGAAAAAAAAAGGAAAAAAAAAAAAAACTTTTTCTGATTAGCCAAACAATGACTAGATCTCTATTATTTTCCCAATACAGAGACAGTACCTTCCAGTTTGCAGCTGATAGGGCTTGCCCACTCTACCTTTGGGGCTTTGTAGAAGGAGATGAGGGATCTCTGTTGATCCGTAATACTTTCCCATAAGTCCATTTGCAGGACTACTGCCTTTCTGGTCTCATACTTTGAAAGCAATTCGAACTTGTAGAGCCAGGCTGCTCTAGTTGCATCTTGTTCACATTTCCACTCTGAAAGACACCCATTTGCATGGATCACATAAATCAAGCGAAATAGATTTAATCCTATAGTTGAATATGTAATTCATTGCCATTTGTCTGGTATTTTCCTAACTTTATTCCTGTGCTATGGACTACCTGGTTTTTCCCCTATAAGTGACTTTTCTTCATCTTGATGAGATGCTGCATCTTCCTGCACTACCATTTCACCTGACGATTGCTCTGCTCTTGCTGAGACTATGGTGGAGTCCAATATGATAACATCTGCTTCCTCTACCCCGCTGGACAGCTTCAAGGCACCACTATTGTTACAGGATGGGACCTCTGCTGTGGAACTACGGGTCTGCCTCACCTGACTTTCAGTAACAGACTGAGGTTCAGCACCACTCAATGAACTGTGAGAGGAATTAGCAGAGATTTCAGCATCCATCACTAATATATGAAGTGGATTTACGTTCTATACTGTATATACAAAAATATAGAAAAATTCAATGATTTTTCTTACCTTGTGCATTCAGTGATGTGGTTTTTCATTTTATTTAAAGGAATGTTAGTGTCACAATTCAGGCATTTTGTAAGAGGTCCTTGTTGCTGGAGAGTTGTCAGGCTCTACAGACAGTGAGGAACAAAGCATACATTTCACCTACTGTCAAGGTGAATGGATGAGTGAAAAACTGAAAGAATCAAATCTCCAGAAATCAAATCAAATCTTGCAGACTGCCAACCAGACTGCAGACCAATGCATTTTAGCTCATTGTCTTTATCGGGGTATACAGACAATATGGAAAAGATAACATAATATACATCTGGTGTATAATGTGATAAAAAAAAGAACAATTTTGACAGTTCTGCAAAGTGATTTGCCAACATGTGGGCAGCAGAAACAAATTGTGCACACAAACTGACATTTCACCTCCTAAGCTATGATACGGAAACCTCTTATAACAATTGCTTATATACACATTCAGAAACATTATTACTCATATGCAGTCATGCTTCTAACCACCTAACAGCTAAAGTGATCTGAGCTAGCCATTTGAACTACTTTATTATTACATGCAAATAAATTCTGAATCAAGTCATTACTCACGTCGTCCAAAGCAACACTTTTCTGCAGTGGCCTTATATAGATCAATGCTTGTCCAATTCCACTCAATGGGCTGCGGAGATATTCCACTGTATATCCAGTGTCTGGGCTTGAGACTGTGCATAGTTTACGGCTTCGTGTTGTACCAGAGATTCTCAGCAGTTCAAACCCTCCTGTGTCTTTTAGCTGAGGGAAGGTATCCTCAATCTTCACCTTTACCATTTCTGGATCATCATTCCTTCCTGTAAAACACAGTCCTTACTGTACATGACTACAATAAAGGTACGCATTAACAGTAAAAAATAGTTAAACTAAATCTTTACATATGACATGTAGCATTACCTTGGAATGTAATCCGTTTTTCCCCAAATCCAGCTGCTGCTAGATTAAATCTGACTGCTTTGGCTGGCACTGTGTCTGACATATGATCATTTAAGCAGAAGAAGGTGTGTGTGTAAACGGCGAGGCATGCTTTCTTGGAAGATTTAGGGATCAGAGATGAAAGTGGCGTTGAGGAAGGCCTCGCTTTGTAAGGGGCAAACAATCTTGCGACTTCAGCTTTAAAAGGGGAAAAGCAAAATATAAAAAAAATTAAACAGCTTAAATCAATTGCAATTTTATTTGCAATCATTATACCCACTGAGAAAAACTATTAGCTACGGTTAACTACTACCTACAACAACGTGAAAATGATAGACGTTACACAGAGCAATACGTTGGTCGTCCAAATAGCTAACAACTTTTTTTTGCTATGATAAAAATGGCTGACCAAACTGATTAAAAAGCTCCTTTTGAGCAGACAGAGAGACTAACCAAGCAGAAATAACATATCGTTACTTACCCTGAACAGCGTTCCGAGGAGTGGAGCTAGCTGTGATAGCATTTGGTAACGTTAATGCTGTGCTGTTGTGATGTGAACTTGGACCAGGAACAGCTTCATCACCAGTACGCTGCTCCTGCAACACTCTCTCAGGCTGAGGCGAAGACGTACAATCTAAGCGGTTTCTCTGAGTAACTCAGAAATTGACTTGTTTTCTGCAGCCATGTCCTTCACAAACGTCACACCTGTAACGTTATTCGTGCCCAGTGTTTTACATTTGTCGGTGCTGCAACTTATTTCGAGCTGTATACTGCCAGCTATTGCATAGGAGACGCACTGCACCATTATACCTAAATCGATATGTCATGTGCTATTACTTACGTCTGAGTAAAGGAGCAACCAATCACACAACTGGCTCCACCCTGTCTCTCTTGATTGACAGACGAAGAAATTTCTTGAAATGATGAAATACGGCCATGAAATGATGAAATACGGCATCATGAAATTATGAAATACGGTATCATGAAATGATGAAATACAGCGTCATGAAATGATGAAAAACGGCATTATGAAATAAATACTGACTTTGAAAAAAAAAAATATGAAATCATATTTCACAATATAATTCCTTGGTAAGACCCCACCTAGAATACTGTGTGCAGGTTTGGTCACCATACCTCAAGAAGGACATTGCTGCCTTAGAAAAGGTGCAACGAAGAGCTACGAGAATGATTCCTGGTCTTAGAGGAATGTCTTACGAGGAGAGGTTAGCGGAACTGAATCTGTTCAGCCTTGAGCAAAGGAGACTAAGGGGGGATATGATTCAGGTCTATAAGATTCTAACGGGTCTGGATGCTGTTCAGCCAAATGACTATTTCAATATTAGTCTAAATACTAGAACTCGTGGCCATAAGTGGAAATTAGCGGGAGAACATTTTAAAACAAATTTGAGGAAGCACTTCTTTACACAGCGTGTAGTCAGAGTATGGAATAGTCTTCCTGCTATTGTAGTGGAAGCTAAAACCATGGGTTCCTTTAAATCAGAGCTAGATAAGATTTTAACAACTCTGAGCTATTAGCTAAGTTCTCCCCAAATGAGCTTGATGGGCCGAATGGCCTCCTCTCGTTTGTAAATTTCTTATGTTCTTATGTTCTTAATAATAAGTAAATTTATATAACAGAATGCAATATATTTCACAATAATGAGTTGTATTTCACAATATCATTCTCATATATTTCATAATACTTTTGAACACTTTGGAGTTCCATACTTATGGCGCGATAAAGGGATTATAAATGTAGAACATGTTATTCAAAACAGGAAAGTTATGCTATTCAATGAACTTGTCTCAAAATATGGAATTAGCAACAGTAAATTTCAGCAGAAATTTACTGCTTTCTTTGCCATTCCAGATGACTTCATCAACAAGTTATTTCAGTCATTGCCAAGACGTATAGATGTGGTCCTTCAAGCTCATGGGAGTCATACACATTATTAATTTTTTTTTCCAAGGCACCATGACTTTATGTTCTGATGTTATTGTAGCATGTTTGTGTATTCTAAATGAAGTATATGTATAATTTCTACATTATCTTTGCATATGACAAGACTTTTGTCCAGGCAAAAGTTGACCTTTCTGTCCTAATTACATGACAAAACTCAATGAATGATGCAAAACTTTATTTTGGTATAATAAGCATAATCTAGAGGGCTTTGCCTTTTCTTATAAGCCATTTCTGATTCCAACTGATTAACTACAGGTCAAGTTATTATTTGTTGTTCCTACAACTTGGTTAAGCGACAAGACTTTTGTCAGGCACTGTATTTGTTTTTCTTTAAACTCATCTTTATCTTAGTGTACTTTGTAATATGTCAGATTTATGTTAAGTTTGTAATTTGACATCAAAGTATAGACATTGCAAAATGCAGCTTGGAATAATTGCAGACACATAATAAAAGTACACAGTAAGCAATGCTGGCAGTTTGTTTTGATCCAGGATATCTGATCAACAAAGTCTTGGCTACATGAAGATGACTAAATGGTATAGTTGCAACATTCAGTTGGATAAATAAATAAGAAAAACCGAACTTATGTCACTATTTCTGGCTCCTTTCATTGAATATGTAGCAACTTTCATGTGTATGAATGAGCCATTGTCACCTGGGCACGTCCCCAACCCCCTTTTATGGCGCTGAAGGGGATGTATCTGGATCGCGTTTCACCGTTGCGCTGTTAATCAAATTACCATGCGAATGCGATTTCAATACGCGCTAATGCGGCTATTTATAATGTGAATAGCGATCTTCGGGTGAGAGCGGTACTACACGCCCCCGATGCAGGTAAAACAAAGTAAGATGACATGGTTTACTTTTTTGCCGATTTAACCTAGTTAAAAAAACTTTAATACTTCCGACAATGGACGTTTTGAAAAGAAGACAGATTACGGATTTAGCCAGCGTTTTTTTCATGATTCTACATTAAGATTTCAGCGAGATATAAACTGAAATATACGCGAAAAGTACGCGATGTCGCCGACGACATACTCGACCCCAGAGAGTTAACAGTTGTTTTGAGTTACAGTAAGGAAGCAGAATGAGAAAGGCCATGATTTTTTTCTATAAAGCGCTACATTCGTAAAGGGGGTCCTATTGTAGGAGTTAGAGTTGAAACAATCAATTGAAGCAAAGTTTTTTTATTGATGAACAATACACATTGCTCTCTCACTCACACATAAGAAAACCAAATCATTTACAATGAAAAGCTCTGAAAAACAGGAACATAAGAACATAAGAACTATACAAACGAGAGGAGGCCATTCGGCCCATCGAGCTCGCTTGGGGAGAACTTAACTAATAGCTCAGAGTTGTTAAAATCTTATCTAGCTCTGATTTAAAGGAACCCAAGGATTCAGCTTGCACTACGTTATCAGGAAGACTATTCCATACTCTGACTACACGCTGTGTAAAGAAGTGCTTCCTTAAATCCAGTTTGAAATGTTCTCCCGCTAATTTCCACCTATGGCCACGAGTTCTTGTATTTGAACTAATGCTGAAGTAACTATTCGGTTGAACAGCATCCAAACCTGTTAGAATCTTATAGACCTGGATCATGTCCCCCCTCAGTCTCCTTTGCTTGAGGCTGAACAGATTTAGCTCAAATAACCTTTCCTCGTATGACATTCCTCTAAGACCAGGAATCATTCTTGTGGCCCTACGCTGCACCTTTTCTAAGGCCGCTATGTCCTTTTTAAGATATGGTGACCAAACCTGCACACAATATTCTAGGTGAGGTCTCACCAAGGAATTGTATAATCTTAGCATTACCTCCCTTGACTTAAACTCCACACACCTGGAGATATACCCCAACATCCTATTGGCCTTTTTTATTGCTTCCCCGCCCTGGCTAGAATGAGACTTGGAAGCATCAACATACACACCAAGGTCTTTCTCATAATCAGCTACCTTTATTTCAGTAGGTCCCATAAAATACCTGTACTTTATATTTCTGCTCCCTACATGGAGTACCTTACATTTGTCTATGTTAAATTTCATCTGCCAGGTGTCGGCTCAGTCACTAATTAAATTAAGATCCCACTGTAGCTGCTGAGCCGCTAGTTCAGTATCTGCTACACCACCCACCTTGGTGTCATCTGCAAATTTCACCAGTTTACTGTATATATTGGTGTCTATATCATTTATGTAAATTAGGAACAAAAGTGGTCCTAAAATTGAACCCTGCGGTACCCCACTATGAACGCAGGCCCACTGTGACATCGAGCCTCTTATAACTACTCGCTGCTTCCTATCCGTTAACCAGTTATCAATCCAAGTCGCTACAGTTCCTAAAATACCTGTCGCTTTGAGTTTAAGTGAGAGCCTCTTGTGGGGAACAACATCAAAAGCCTTTTGGAAATCTAAATAGATGACATCATAGGCCTTCTTATCATCAACTTCCTGAGTAGCTTCCTCAAAAAACTCCAACAGATTTGTTAAACAGGATCTACCTCTCCTAAATCCATGCTGGCTATCCCTCAAAATGTTATTTGAGTCCAGGTAATCTACCATTTTCTCTTTGATTATAGCCTCCATAACTTTACCAGTTATACAAGTTAGACTGATTGGCCTATAGTTTGACAAATTACTTCTATCCCCTTTTTTGAAAATGGGCGTTATGTTGGCATGCTTCCAATCAGAAGGTACCACACCTTCAGATAAGGATTTTTGAAACAGTAATGTTAAGGGTCGGCAAATAATATCCCTCATCTCTTTTAACACTATAGGTAAGATGCCATCAGGGCCCTGTGATTTATTTATTTTGAGCTTAGCTAGGCTTTGCAAAACATCAGCTTCAGTTATATATATATTAGTTATAGACGATGTTGAATTAGTAATAAGAACTGGTAAGTTACTAGTGTCCTCGACAGTGAATACCCGTGCAAAACTATCATTGAACTCATTTACTATGTCAATGTCGTTTTCAATTATAAGACCCTTACTATCCTGCAGATTAGTAATTTCAGCTTTTAGAGCTCTTTTAGAGTTAAAATACTGGAAGAAACTTTTAACGTCATCCTTAGCCTCCAATGCGATCTTCCTTTCGACATTCCTTTTAGCTCACAACACAAATGTGTCAAAAATTAAACTCTCATTACTCATCATCCTCCTCCTCCATTGGTCACCCTTGTGGGTGTTTTGGGCACATATCCAGATGACCAATGCATGTGTTGTGCAAGACACAGAGCACCATAACCACAATGTAAATTCTAGGGTTGTCCAAATCATGTAGATGCTTCCACTTGCACTTCAAGTGTCTGAACACCTGCTCAACAATGACCCTCCCGCAGCTGATTGTCTGCCTCAGTGAGTGTCCCATTATCGAGTTTTGGGGCCCTGATGAATGGGAAGGCCTGGCCAATGTAAGCGCTTGTCCCCCAGCAGAAAGTACTCCATCTTCTGCTGCCATTCACTGAAGAAGTCTGAGGCCCTCAACATCCTTGTGTTATGGACTCTCCCTGGTGGTCCAGCAAAGATGTCAGTGAATTGTCCCCACTCAAACCCCTGAAGGACAGATTAGAAACCCTTCCTGTTCATGCAATGCAATGCAATTTTATTTATATAGCGCATTATCACACCATTACATTGTCTCAATGCGCTTTACATTTCTGCCACGTAAGGACCCCCCAGTGACTAAGCCAAAGGCAACGGTGGCAAGGAAAAACTCCCTAAGAGGAAGAAACCTTGGGAGGAACCAGACCCAAAGGGGGAGCCCATCCTCCAGGGGCCGGCAGATGAGTCAAACAAAACAAGATGATATGACTAAGCTAATACAGGGGTTGAAATATCAGTCTCAATGCAGCAGCCGACCGGTGCAGGCACGGGGTGCTTGATGCATGATGGCAAGATCAACAGTGGCACAGCCGCAGGGAAGGATGGAGAGGCATCGCGTGAGCCAAGGGCAGGCAGGTTGGAGGGTAGTTGCCGGAGGTGGAGGTAGTAGTCTTGCAGGCAGCAGAGGCATAAATTCTTCGATGACATGGTTCTCCAGGCAGCACACCCCAGAAGGGGTGAGGGAGGAAGTAAGAAAATAGTGTATTAGCCAGAGTTGAGGAAACCAGAGGCAATGCAAGCAAAATGATCGAGTGCAATATTCATCTAGGCTCCGGCAGATCTGGCTGAGGGAGAGACAGGCGGGAACACAGGCATGGGGACTCCCTGAACATCAGCACTCTAGTGTAAAGATAGAGTGACAGCACTGACGCATGTTTATCCAAAGCCAATGACACCGATCCTCACCCAGCTCTTCACCTCATACTGTTAGTCTGACTGGGAGTGAGCGACTAGCTGGAACCAGAACTAGGTTTCCTATACGCTAAACTATACAAGTGCGTTTTTAATCTAGACTTGAAAAGCGAGAGTGTGCCTGAATCCCGCACATCCCCTGGGAGACCATTCCGCAGCTGCGGAGCTCTGTAAGAGAATGCTCAGCAGCCTGCCGCAGCCCTGTCTACTTTAGGAACTAATAGATATCCTGTTCCTTGTGATCGAAGCAGGCGAGAAGGGTTGTAAGGGACCAGAAGATCATTAAGATATTGTGGTGCAAGGCCATTCAGAGCTTTGTAGGTTAATAGCAGTAATTTGTAGTCAATCCTAGACTTGACTGGTAGCCAGTGCAGGGAGGACAGGATAGGGCTAATGTGATCAAATTTTTTAGTTTTTGTGAGAACTCTGGCAGCTGCATTTTGTACTAACTGAAGTTTATGTAGGGATCCAGATGGACAACCCGAAAGGAGGGCATTACAGTAGTCCAATCTGGAAGTTATAAAGGCATGTATTAGTTTTTCTGCATCTTGAAAGGAAAGCATCTTCCGAAGCTTGGCTATGTTCCGTAGATGGTAAAATGCCGTACTGGTAATGCTATTTATGTGAGCACTGAAGCAGAGGTCGGAGTCTACCAGGACACCAAGATTTCTGACCACTCTTTTAAATTGAGTAGGGAGGCCGCTAGGGTTGGGGTTTACAAACTTATTACGAGCATCCTTAGGACCGATTAAAAGAACCTCAGTTTTTTTCTGTATTTAACATGAGGAAATTCCTTGCCATCCAACAACGGATGTCTAGCAGACAGTCGGCTAAAGAAGAGAGCTGGGATGCGTCACTAGGTTTGACAGATAGATACAATTGTGTATCATCAGCATAACAATGAAAATTAACACTGTAATTTCTAATAATGTTACCAAGTGGTAGCATATATAGATTGAACAGTAGTGGGCCCAACACTGATCCCTGCGGGACACCATATCTTACTTTAGTGGCTATGGATGACATTGTTTACATGGACAAACTGGTAACGATCAGTTAAATACGAACAAAACCACAGGAGTGCTGTCCCTTTAATGCCAATCAATGTTTCCAGCCAGTCCAAAAGAATATTATGGTCTACAGTATCGAATGCTGCAGTTAGATCCAGTAAGAATAATCGCGATATACAGCCACGGTCGGAAGCCATAAGGAAGTCGTTTATCACTTTGACTAAGGCCGTTTCTGTGCTATGATTGGGTATGAAACCAGACTGATATAGCTCGTTAGCATTATTATTTTGAAGAAAGGAAGACAGCTGGTGAGCAACAACTTTCTCCAGAATTTTAGAAATGAAGGGAAGATTTGAGATGGGTCTATAGTTTCCTAAGTCACTAGGTTCAAGATTTGGTTTCTTTAGGATAGGTCTAATAACAGCCATTTTAAAAGATTTAGGAACATATCCAAGCCTAAGAGATGAGTTTAACAAGTTTAACAATGTAGTGCTAATCAGTGGTGCGATTTCCTTAAGTAGATTGGTGGGTATTGGGTCAACAAGGCTAGTAGTGGGTTTGCAAGAGGAAATTAACTTAAGGAGTTCTGTCTGCACTACAGGAATGAAACATTCAAAGGTGTTATCATTAGTACTAATAACACTAGCACTAACAGAAGATTGGTGGTTGTGTGCAGCCGTGGGCGTGCTTGTGATGGTATGTCTAATCGTGGTTATTTTATTATTAAAAAACGCAATAAAGGCATCACTCCTAAGAGCTTCTGGGACTTGTGAGTTTAACATTGAATGATTCTTTGTTAACCTAGATACAGATTCAAACAGGAATTTAGGATTTGTTTTGTTATTTTCTATTAGTTTAGAGAGATACATAGACCTAGCAGTCATTAGTGCCTGTCTATACTTAGACTAAAAACTTCTAGTTTTGTTGACCGCCATTTGCGGTCTAGCTTTCGTGAAGCTTGTTTAAGTTCCCATGTACGGTTAGAGTACCAGGGGGCAGGTTTCTTATCTCTATGTTTTATTTTCTTGAGTGGTGCTACATGATCAAGAGTGGTACGAAATGATTCCACCATGTTCACGGTTACCTGTTCAAGTTCATTTACACTTGACGCTTCAGAGGTAAGGTTAAAGGACTGTGGGAGCTGATCCAGAAAAGTTGCAGCGGATAATGAGGCTATGGAACGTCTAGTATTGTACCTCTGACCTGGGGCCTTAGGGGGGTTATGTTGTATTTGAAATATTAAAAGGTAATGATCTGAAAGTAGAGGATTCTGAGGGATAATTGATATGTGTTCTACCAGGACACCATGACTAAGAATCAGGTCTAGGGTGTGGTTACAGGCATGAGTTGGCCCAGTTACATTCTGATGTACACCGGCAGAGTCAAGAATGGTAGTAATTGCTTTCGTTAATGGATCACTTTCATTTTCCATATGAATATTAAAATCACCAACAATCAAGGCCTTGTCAGTAGTAACCACCAAGTTTGTTAAGAAATCTGCAAATTCCTTAAGGAAATTGCTATAGGGGCCTGGCGGTCTATACACAATGCAATGTTGCGGTGATTGGAGGTGTAGAACTACACTTAGATGTGCTAGCAAGACTTAGAATAATAAATTCAAACGTACTAAAGCTATAACCACTATTTCCACGCACTCCTAGGTCGGTCTTAAATATTGCAGCAACCCTGCCACCTTTGCGATTGGGTCGAGGATTATGCTTATAGCTATATTCAGCTGGAGTGGATTCATTTAGTGCCAAGATCTCGTTTGGTTTAACCCAAGTCTCAGTAAGACATAGGGCACCAAGATTAAAATCAGTAATGATTTCACTTACGAGCAATGTCTTAGGAGCCAGCGATCTAATGTTCATGTAGTCACCCCCTCTTATGGTTGGGTTCTGAATCCAGATGTGGCAACCATCAATTGCCCCCATGACCCCATCTAGGCCACAGGTGCACTGGAAGGCAGCAGCAGATGCTGCCTTTTCACATCCATTTGTATGAAGAGATGAAGGTGGGCCCAATTGGCAAAAAAAAAAAAAAAGTCAGCACCTGAAGAACTCTGATGTGCCGATGACTGACAGTTCTCTAAAACAGTTTTGATTGGCCGTGTACCACAGGAACAGTAATAGGCACTTATGGTTTCCCATGGCTGTGATCTGTGCTCACACCGTTCTCCTGCAGCTTTATGAGTAAATACTCGAAATGGTTCTTGTTGATCCTGAAGTGCCAGGCAAAGGTCTGGTCATCCATGTCCAACATGCCATTACAAATACATCAAACATTTTCTTAAAGTGATCAGATTATTTTACCCCTGTTAGCTTGTGACACCACTTTATCTATTAAACAGCATTTGGATACTGTTACTTCACTAGAACACTACTCTTCTCCATTTGCTGGCTGACAACTCCATAAAATGCAGACAGTCACCGGCAAAACAAAGTCCACAGCCACATTCTGCAGATACAAAATCTGAGAATAGCATCTAATGCAATGTTTATCAAAACATAAATACACTAAAACATTCACGTACGTCAAGGTTAATCAGGTGAATGGCATACATTTGGAGCCATTGGTACTCAAGAGCTAGTACTATTAAGTAAAACTGACATAGATAAAAAAATATATATATTTTTTATTTTTATATATTTTATATTCCCCCCCCACATCTGGGAGAGCGGCGCCCGAGCGCCCCCTATGGGCCAGCCGTCACTGCCATGAAGCCTTCTGTAATTGGGTAAAAATTTGTTCCAAGGACAACATATGCTCCCATGGGTAGGAGTAAATAACCCACATTATCTAGGTAAGCTTCACAATTTCTGACATCTCACAAAACTTTATTTGTTAGCCACTGAAAGGTTGCTACGGCATTAAGCCAAAACACATAACCCTGTGTTCTCACCTGACTTTTCATGTCAGTGGGCGTGTTGCGGAATAATGGCTGCCTTGACCCCGCTGTTTGTGCGGCATCGACAGAACCCAGAGCCCAGGGCCTGCTTGGACGCCATTAATGGGGCAGTGGATCTTTGAGTTTGGTGAAATAATTTTTTCTATTTTACAATGAAATAAACTGTTAAACTGATAACAGCTTTTTCCTCATTTATAAAACTTGTGTTAAAATATTTGTGGTTATTTAAATTCAAGTTGCCCGGGGCTTTATGCCCCTGGTAGGGTCACACAAGGCAAATAGGTCCTGGGTGAGGAACCAGACGAAGTGTGGCTCAAAAGACCCCTTATGAAGAAAAACAATATGGAAACACGTTTTCCCTTGCCCGGACACGGGTCACCGGGGCCACCCCCTGGAGCCAGGCCTGGGGGTGGGGCTCGATGGCGAGCGCCTGGTGGCCAGGCCTATACCCATGGGGCCTGGTCGGGCACAGCCCAAACAAGGCACGTGGGTCCCCCCTCCAATGGGCTCATCACCCATAGGAGGGGCCATAGGAGTCGGGTGCGTTGTGAGCTGGGCAGTGGCCAAAGGCGGGGACCTTGGTGGTCCGATCCTCGGCTGCAGAAGCTAGCTCTTGGGACATGGAATGTCACATCTCTGATGTGGAAGGAGCCTGAGCTGGTGCGCGAGGTTGTGAAGTTCCGGCTAGACATAGTCGGGCTCACCTCGACGCACAACTTGGGCTCTGGAACCAGTCTCCTCGAAGGGGGTTGGACCCTCTTCCACTCTGGAGTTGCCTGCGGGGAGAGGCGCTGAGCGGGGGTGGCCGTACTTATTGCCCCCTGGCTGGGCGCCTGTATATTGGGGTTTACCGCAGTGGACGAGAGGGTAGCCTCCCTTCGCCTTTGGGTGGGGGGACGGGCTCTGATTGTTGTTTGCGCTTATGCACCGAGCGGCAGTTCAGAGTACCCACCCTTTTTAGAGTCCCTGGAAGGGGTGTTGGAGAGCACTCATTCTGGGGACTCTCTTGTTCTGCTGGGGGACTTCAATGCTCACGTGGGCAATGACAGTAAGACCTGGAATGGCGTGATTGGGCGGAACGCCCCCCCCCCCGATCTGAACCCGAGTGGTGTTCTGTTGTTGGACTTCTGTGCTCGTCACGGATTGTCCATAATAAACACCATGTTCAGGCATAAGGGTGTTCATATGTGCACTTGGCACCAGGACACCCTAGGCCGCAGTTCGATGATCGACTTTGTAGTCGTGTCATCGGACTTGCGGCCGCATGTCTTGGACACTCGGGTGAAGAGAGGGTGGGAGCTGTCAACTGATCACTACCTGGTGGTGGGTTGGCTCCGCTGGTGGGGGAGGAAGCCGGCCAGGCTTGGCAGGCCCAAGCGTATAGTGCGGGCCTGCTGGGAACGTCTGGCGGAGTCCCCTGTCAGGAGGCGGCTGACCGGAGCTGTGGCCGTAAGGTGGTCGGTGCCTGTCGCGGCGGCAATCCGCGAACCCGCTGGTGGACACCAATGGTGAGGGATGCTGTCAAGCTGAAGAAGGGCCTTTTTAGCCTATGGGACTCCAGAGGCAGCTGACAGGTACAGGCAGGCCAACCGGGATGCAGCTTCGGCGGTTGCTGAGGCAAAAACTCGGGTTTGGGAGGAGTTTGGTGAGGCCATGGAAAACGGGTGGGAAAGCGGTGCAACCACAACACTGTTTATGGTGGGGATGGGGTGCTGCTGACCTCGACGTTTTGGATCGGTGGAAGGAGTACTTCAAGACCTCCTCAATCCCACCGACACGCCTTCCAATGTGGAAGCAGAGTATGGGGACTTGGATGTGGACTACCCTATCTCGGGGGCGGAGGTCACTGAGGTGATTAAAAAGCTCCTCAGTGGCCGAGCCCGGGGGTGGATGAGATCCGCCCGGAGTTCCTTAAGGCTCTGGATGCTGTAGGATCACACATGCACATATCACAGGGCCTAAATTCCAGGTGGCCTGAGACAAGGCCGAGCCTGGTACGAGAGGCACCAAAGGGGGGTTACACACACAAACACACACACACAGATAACCAGGGAGGCTAGCACTCCAACTTTTATTGCCCAAAGATTTAGGGACCTACACACAAGCAGAGTGGACACGAACAGGGGTCCCTCGACTTGGCACACAACCCCCTCCACATACACTCTGCCTTACATCTCACTCACCCAACAGACGAACACCCTAAAGGAAATTTCAGTTAAGTTTGGGTTTTGTATACCCTGTATATTGATTTACTCACGACTACTAGTCTCAATATACAGATACGTTATGTTTGTATGTGTCCTTAGACAATCTTAGTGTTTTGTGTGCCACCCTTATAACCATGTTCACGGAGTATCACCTATTTCACCCCTTTGCACTTGAACACATATAAATTTAAATAAATAGATAGGTATAGCTACCATTGTATGTATGTTCTCATGGTATACCAGAAGAATCTGGAAAGTGAGTGTAATCAATGTGTCTGCTTTGTTAAAAACCCCCCCTTCTCTTCCAACATTCCTTTGTGGTCCTTATCTGATCTTGGTGGACAGTCACCAAGTTTCTTTGTTTCTACCATGCTATGTTAAAAGAACTGAATTAAGGTGTATCTTATCCATTCTGGAGAAGATGAATTGGCACAAGCCACACCAAACAAAATATGTTGTTTCCAGATGTGCAACTTATATTGATATTACCACAAACTAACGGCCACGCCTATCTATGGATAAGATGTGCTGTTTGTAATAGGAATATTCAATGTAATATCCGCACAAAGTGTAACATCTGTTGAGGTGCAACCCAAAACCCCTGTATCCTATACTGATGTGAATCAGTCACATAGATACAATAATTAATTGTTTAATCAATTAATGCAGATGGTATGAGGTATGTACCTGTGAAGCTGGTATGGCATGTTTGGTATCAAACTGATTGTTAATCACCCCTGAAATCACCAAATCTGGTCAGTGATTACCATAAAAGTGGATGTATCAAAAGTTATAACAGCTTAATGAAAATCATCAGTAAAGGGAGAATCAGGCGGGCCATAAATCCCTAAAGGACTGATACAGACCCCCTTCTGAAAGCCCGCCAAATGGATGGCCAGCCATTGGGCCAGGATTCGAATTCCTGGTCATCCCTATTCATGAACTTTAGACTATAAAAACCTGGACCTCAGAACAAAGCAGGGCAGAACAACCGCCAACCAGCGCAGAGAAAACCATCCGCCCGAAGGAGAACATCAGCCCGGGAGAAGAGAAACCCACAAGAAACCCTCCGGTGAAGGCCCAGCTGAACAGAGAACAGCACCCAAGACAAAGCTTCACCAGGAGAGAGAATCTAAAGGGACTTCACTCCACTGCTCCAAACGCCGCGTCTTCCTGAGTGCCATCAGCTCAGCAGCTCTGCCATCAACTTCCAAGACCACCCCCCCCACTCTTCAACCAAGTAAACCAACTTCCTTTCATTCTAACAACTTAAGCTGTTCTGTTAACCTGCTATAAGACTTTAGGGTCATGTTTCCACAAACTGTATTTCCCATTTAAGGTTACTCATTTAAATCCGGTCATTGCATTTTCATAATTACATCGTTTGTTTTATTCCGTTATTTCGTGTTTGTTGTTTGTGTTAGGTGTAATGTCTGTCTTATGTTAGTTGTAGTGTTAGCTAGGAATAAATGCATGTCTTTTACACAACTTCAGCCTCCGTCGTTGAGTACTCACACTAAGTTCCTGCCTCTGTGCGATCTTGCTACACGCTCTGAACCTCAAACTCGCCTGAAACATCGCGAGACTCTCTCTCTCATCGGCCGTGAGGGGAGCTTCGCTACCAATCGTTTACATTACCTGATGATGCAGCTCGCTGGACGAGCCTTCTAACCTAGGTTATAAGTGATGTTGGTAATTAGTCAATCCCGTTTAAGTCTCACATTAACAGACTTACGGGGATACTTCAATTGAGTTTGGAGGAGCCGACCATTCCGCATAACAATTGGTTAATGATCAGCATTAAATAATACTTAATTAAACTTTAATTAATTTCAAACATATTGGTGGAGAATATTAAAATTTATTTGAGCTAATAATTCCTACAATGCTGTGGGGCTGTCCTGGTTGACATGCATCTGCAGCATCGCGTGGACATCGGGGGCAGTGCCTCTGGACTGGCAGACCGGGGTGGTAGTCCCCCTCTTTAAGAAGGGGGACCAGAGGGTGTGCTCCAACTATAGGGGATCACACTCCTCAGCCTCCCTGGTAAGGTCTATTTGGGGGTTCTGGAGAGAAGGGTCCGCCGGATTGTCGAACCTCGGATTCAGGAGGAGCAGTGTGGTTTTTGCCCTGGCCGTGGAACAGTGGACCAGCTCTATACTCTCCGCAGGGTTCTGGAGGGTTCATGGGAGTTTGCCCAACCAGTCTACATGTGTTATGTGGACTTGGAGAAAGCATTCGACCGTGTCCCTCGGGGAGTCCTGTGGGGGGTGTTCCGGGAGATTTTAACAACTCTGAGCTATTAGTTAAGTTCTCCCCAAACGAGCTTGATGGGCCGAATGGCCTCCTCTCGTTTGTAAATTTCTTATGTTCTTATGACTCGATGGTGGTCTTTTCAGATATGGGACATGGAACTGATGAACTGGATGACATATATGAGTAAGACGTGGGCGGGATTGTGGAGGCAAAGCAGATGAATGGGGAGGTGGATGGAGGGGCAAACCTGGAACGGAACACTCATACCCCATGGCACAGAAAAAAAATCTCTCAGCATGTAATACACAGGGTATCATTATGTGATGTCACTTAGAGTCATTATGAGATTAAGATTTGATTCCATACACGTTAGATATGTATGACATCGTGCTGATATATAATATGCATCATATCCTCCGAATTATTCGGTGGATATCAGCACTGTAACTGGGCTGATCATTTTATGTGGCTGACGTACTTACAGTTATGAATCAGGTTTATCATAAGAACATAAGAAATTTACAAACGAGAGGAGGCCATTCAGCCCATCAAGCTCGTTTGGGGAGAACTTAACTAATAGCTTATTCCCTGTCTACATGTTGGCACTGAAGACGGAGTTTCTTAAAATCTTCACCCTGGATGGAGTTTTGCAAAAGCTGCATTTTCAGTGACCTAAGACGCCTTTTACGTGTGGACAAAAGCCCAAGACCTATAGAAAAAGGTACGTTTTAAAAAATACCTGTGTACGTGTGGACAAGGCATTAGAATCTGGGTATAGCTTACAGAAATTAAGCTTCTCTGAACAAACAGCTGAATACGTGACTTTTAATCATCTTTTCAAGATTATTATACTTATTATACTTAAACTCTTGTGCTTGTCTTGTATCTACTACTGACACAAAATGAAACCAAGTAATGTTTTTGTAGCGTAGATTTGCGTATCCCAGCATGTTCATGAGCAACTGTAAATAGCCTATTGTTTTCATTTATACTTGTATTCCCTATTGTCGCTTGTGTGTTTGTCTGTATCTTATGTGAACCCTGTCCGATCTTCACACGTCATTAGCATTGTATAAATTACCCATCTTGTGTAGCTTACAGTCCAGCGTCAGGCCTCTTTGTGTGTGGTTGATTCAGTGCTTGTTCAGTACCTGTTTTAGTCCTTAGAAGGACTTTTTAAAAGGGCGTGTTCTCCTTTTAGAGGAGCCTCCTCGTCTTTTGCCGCCACCGACATGATGCCATCGTTTGCCAGTTATTCCATATTATCTACTGAAGAAGCAGGAACAGATTAGATGCATCCATCCAAAGTGAAAAAATGGTGAAAAAAGGAAGAAACCGAGAGAGAAATGAAAGGCAGCATCCAGGAATTACTGGAAGGAAAAAAAGTCCAGTTGACCAGCCCAGACTGGGTGAAGTGCAGAGATGTCTGGGGTTAGTCCTCAAAGGTCTTCATCAACCTTCTTTATATTAGAGGTAGAAAGTTCAGGTCCAGAAAGTACAAGATTTTGTTTCAACCAATCTGAACTTTGCACTTCTGCTTTTTATGATGTGCAGTACAATTCATGATAAAGTTTTTTGAAGTGAAATGTGGTTATTTTACCACACTTTTGTTGTTTAAATATTCTGCCTGGGCTGTCACAGTCTATGCATTTTTTCGTGTAAATTTATTTGGAGGGTGGTGCCTTACACCTCTGGGGCCAGCGTTTGAGACTCTGCCTGGCTCTATTTGTGTAGAGCTTGCGTTCTCTCATCATGGAGTTTCCTCTGGGTGCTCTAGTATCACCCCACTGTCCAAAAACATGTGTGCCTGAGCTTCCTCTGGTGTGATTTCAAGTATAACATGAGAATGGGGAAAACACCACAACAATATGGGGAGAACAAGCAAACTCCATACAAGGTAAGAGCAGAGATGTGAGGCAACAGTGCTAATCAGTGTGAAACCACGGTGTGAAGTTTGCATGTTCTCCCCATGTTGCTGTGTTGTTTTCTCCAGGTATTCCAGTATCCCCCCACAGTCCAAAAAAGAACAAACCCTTTTTTTAGACAACTTATTATACCACTGATGGCTTGTTAAAATATGCATATTAAGGAAACATTTTTTAATTAAATCATAGCCAAGCTGCTTGACATTTTAAAGGCAATGGAAGGTAATCTTGATGAAAAAAAATAAATACACTTAATTTTACGTCTTTGTTAAAATTACTATGCACATACCAGTCAACATATTTGAACAGTTTCCATATTTTTCTAATATTTAAAAAAACAAGCCCTTTCAAAATACTAATCTACAAATGACACTTTAACACTTTTTGGATCCTGGCTGCGACAAAAGCACATGGATTGTACTATCCTTGAACTGAAAACTAAAACACCAAATACCTAAACAAAACAAAATCGATGGAAGAAAAAAGCATCAGTTTAAATACAATTGAATTTGTTTATTGATGATTATTTACATGTCATTTTTTCCCAGGTTCCTAAGTTTTTTCAAAATCCCATGGTTCCTTTCTCAATAATCATATACTGTTCATAATCACTTTTGGATTTTTCCCACTTGTAAGTTAACACGTCTTCTATCCTAACCATTTTTTTCCCATAATAATACATAAATTATAAAATAATAATAAATATTTGGTAACGCTTTACATTAAGTGCACCTTCATAATGCATTCATTATGCATTCATAGAACATACAGTGCATAATACATGATTATACAATTATAATGTTTGTTATATAATGTTTGTTATTAATGTATATTACAGCTGTTAAGGGATGTTAGGATGTTAAGGTATACAGTACATACATGATGTTTATGAATGTTTTATGAATACTTAATGAATACATTATGAAGGTGTACTAAACGTTTTATGAACGAAATATGAAAGCATTTTGAAGGTGCAGTTAATGTAAAGCTACTAAATATTTTTATAATTTTTATAATATGGTAGTGTTGTGATACTGTTAATTAAAAGTTGAAATAATATCTTGAACTAACAGCCACTAAACATAAAATGCACTGGTGCTATGCCAAAACCTGGCAGGAAAAAAGTAAATAAATAAAATTTAATTCATAACTAAACTCTTACAATTTGCATCAGGACAATTACATGATGGTAGATAATGGCTCATTCAACCTGATACTCCAGCGTGATACTCCAGTTTCAACAGATCCTCTCATTTTAATTCAGACATCCTCTGTCTCAAACTCAGCATGTCAGTGATAAGCTGCATGATGTGATTAAGATAATCATTTTAGTTATGAATCATATACTATATGAATACCATGGTTTTAGTAACAGTTAAAATAGAGACTTTCTTAGCCAATTTGTTTAGTTCTAACTCCTCTTAAATGTGATTCAAGTCAATGTTTTTGTGTGTAAAAAGAGTTATATGTCATCAGCAATTCACACTTCAGTTTTACAATATACAAAATCTATTACAAAATTATTATTAAATTGAAAATTGAAAATCACCCTGAAATTCACTCATGAAGTTCAGTGATGAGTAACATTCTAGTGGGCCTGGCCACTGACGTACTTTGTTTCACTAATGCAAACATAATGAATATTTTTACGTAGTCATCTGGGTTTGCAGGGCTGTAGCCTATGTAAGGTTAGATACAGTAAATGATATTACAACGACTACTACCAAATCAAATGCTTAGAGTACTTTTAGTTAGTATCTTGAATGTTTAAAAGAACTGTTTCAACGTGTGCGATATCTGAAAAGCCACACTGTATTTATAACTTCACCCTCCTTACCACTGAACATACATCCAAAATCATGGCATGATTTATTTTTTTACGTAATTGAAAATTAGTCATAAAAACATGGCTTATAATTCAATGCTCATGCTCCCCAGTATAAATATGTACTTATTTTATCTTCAATAACAAAAATAAATATCTCTTTTGGTCTCAGGGTAATGCTTAGGCATGCAACTCCACATATAACAATGTGTGTCCAAATTCATGAGACTGCAATTTAAAATAATTAAAGGAATGGTTCAATAAAAATGAGACAAAATTGTAATGTAAATTCCAGGTTAAATGCACATTTTACATCTTTTTGGACAGTTATTATGGTATTCCCTGTTGGAAAAGTCAACACTTTCTTGTAATCAAATGTATATAAGTGATGTATATCACTTTCCTAATGCCCAGTTTATCCCAAAAACTGCTCTACATATGCCCTTGAAAATGCATACTCTTATCTTCAGTTACCATTCATAATTCAATTGAGTTCCAACAATGAAATAAAAAAAAAACTAACAGCAAATTACAAGCCAGTTCACAGCAATATGCCCAAAGGTAATTGCTTGTTTCAGCACTCCTGATGGAGAATACTTTAGCTCTGTAGAAAAGACCAGGTTATGAACAAATACCAACATCTAAATACCAACAGTGTGAGCACTCAAATATCTAAAAAAAATCAAATATAGAATAAAATAGTGCAAAATTTAATTTGTATTAATAACTTTGTTTTGATTTGAAACAAAAAAAAATTTGAAGAACACATTTTTCAGCTGCATTACATCAACAGGAAGTGAACAACAAAAAATATATTGCTGTTAAATGAATTTGACTATGATAAACTTTATAGTCTTTTCCCTGTGTTAGCAGTGTTTTCAAATTAAATATGTGTCTTAATATGTATTAAGACATAAAAATGCTTGAATACCAGAATGTAATTGGCAGCATGGTGCCTCAATGTTTGCTTCATACCTCCAGGGGCCTGCATCACAAAGCAGGATTTCTTGTTTAGTTGTATAACTTGTCAAATTTATGGTAGTCTGGGCTAAATGTAAGTGGACAAAGATAATGTCCATTTAAATTGGGATACATTAACTACAAGTTTTCCAGTGAAGCAAGAAGTCTGGCTTAGTGATTCAGGCTCCTGGATTAAGGGTTTGAATCCTGTTAGTCTGGAGTTTGCATGGTCTCCTCATGTTGCATGAACTCCAGGTTCCTTCCACAGTCCAAGTGTGTGTTCCCCTGCCTTGTGCCCTATGGTCTCTGGGATAGGGTCCAGGCTCCATATGACATTGTATTGTTTTGTTATTGGTAGTCAGGGAAATTGCAAATACACCACTCCTTACATATCAGTTACTATCTATAATATGTATGCAGGTCAGGGTTGCCTGAAGCACACGTAAAGCAGGCCCAACCTCCAACCAAATGAGCCACCATGCAGCTAGATGACACTAGTCATAGGCAAATTTGCATATTTTGTTAACCAGCATCCTTCTTCTTGGAGTAACAATGCTTCAGCTCAGTGTTCAAGCACTAAGACCGAACTGTACAAATAAAATACCTTGTTCAAATGCATACTGAACTGTTTTTGTGTTTGCATTTCTGTACAGCTTGGAGGATGGCCTTATAGATAGAGCATTCCCTGCTATTGAAATGCTGCAGAATATATTTTGTTTATGTCTGTAGTATGTCACTGGTTTATTTTATATTTTCTTTCAATAAGTAATCAAAATTAAAAGTATCAGATATTTTACTGAAACATATTCCCTGGGACATGTGAATCTGAATTCTTTTTGTAAACTATACTGGTAACTTTACTCAGTATCCCCTTTGTCCATTACTTGTAGGAAACAGGAACAAAATATATCAAGTACTGAAAAACTATTCTTCATCAATTGAGAGCCACCATTTGTAGTTATTTAAAAGAGAATGAGAGTTACAGGGACAGGGATGGCCATATGTTTGTAAACCAGCTTCTGGGAAAATGTGTTTTTCACATTTATTTTACCATAAGGCATGTGTTTTATTTCAATTCACAATCAGGCTGTCCAGTCAGTTTACCCAGTTTGCATTCTTCCAGTATACATTGCTCCACAGTCTTATAAAAGTTTCTTTTCTTTAGAAAAACACACGTACAGTAATACAATTTTTGTTGTTTTTAAACACCCATCCCACCTATTTATCATGACTTTTGTTCTTGCCTTAAGCATGTTTCACATGATAACCCCACCCAATACATACAAAATCATTAAGGTCAGATAAGTGTATCAAGGAAACAGGCTTACAGCCTGATGTAAAACCATTCATAGTTCAAGTAGGCCAATAAATGTGAATACTGATACAATGGAAAAAAGTAAAAAAGAGCATGGGTTGAGAATCTTGGCAATGTTCTGAACCATCATTCCAGTTCCTGTGGGGAAACAAAACTGTGTTTAGACTTGAAACTTGGAAAATTGAGAAAATATTTTTTTTCTCGGCTATAATAAATTGAATACAGACGCTCCGCTACTTACAAACTTTTAACTTACGAACTTTCAGACATACGAACAGAGGACTGCAAGTCCAAATTGTGTTCATTGGGCTATCATTTCCTGTCCGCAATATCAATTTTTTTTTTCTGTGTGCCAATTCTGCCTAGTATGACTTCTGGCCATGCATACTCCCAGCATCCTAGTTTTTTGTACTTGTGTATACCCTTAAAATGATGTTGAATAACGACTTACGAACATTTCAAGTTACGAACGGCCGTTCGGAATGTATGTCGTTCGTAAGTAGAGGAGCATCTGTATAAATATTTTTGTATTATGATTTTTTTTTATCATTTGAAATACAGAAAATCATTCAACAATTATAAGAGAATTACTAAATGCATGTGGATGAGGATGTTGTTTTTTTTTATTGCATTTCCAGCGATGATATTGTCTTATAATATTTATTTTATGTTTTTAATGGAACAAATTTATTACCTGGCTGAAATAATAACCAGTCTCTAAATGTCAAATTGCAGTCATAGCAGCACATTTTCCAACTTGCATACTGTTCACTCAATTATAATTGGCCTGTAAGGTTGACAAAAAAAGCTATCATTTGAGTTACAAATAAATGTGTCAACTCTGCTATTACCCCTCGAATGCTGTATTAATTCTGCATTGTGTATTTGTCAAATTTACTATTTTAATTTCATTCATTTATGTGCAGTGCAAGTTGGTTGCGCATGTGTATTTGGATTGTTGAGAAGCTAAAGCTTTGTTTAAGCAGCCATTTTGCAATTTCACACCTGCAATTCAGAACAGAACAAATTTTAGATCCATTTGGATATTTCATGTTTGCCACAACAGTCAGTTTTCTAGAACACAGCTGCAAGTAGGCAATCACTGTATGAGGTTTTATGCAACTTTAGCTAGCGTTAATTGTACATTAATTAATGCTAGCCAATGTGGCCAACATTAACTATCTACATTTGCATTATAACCAATGTAACCAGTAGTGCACCAACAGTTTTCTGAAATGTCATCTAAGTGGTGAATGAGCTCACAAAATCCCTCCACTATAGAAAATGGTTGATTGTCCAATGCAAACATCTTCATTAGTAGTTATGTCTTTTGCTCTGGTGCTGTAACATCTAAATATCTAAAATTCTAAATATCAGCCAAGGCTGACATATGCGGATATCTTGATTTATAAGGAATAGCTTCTCTATACAGCCGGGTATGTGGAAGGTAAATGCACGTAAGCTAGCGATAAATAGCAAGCTGAATTTGCTTCATTCTTTCATCTGCCTAGTCCCCTTATTTTGAGCTAACATTAAGTGAAATGTGGAGTGGGAAGGGTCAGATATAAACTTAGGAAAAAATATGGTTTTCTATAGATTTTTTTCATAAAATAAAAAAAAATGTACACAAATAACAGACAATAATAAGCTGGCTTAGCACTCAAAACAATCAATATAAATGGATTATAAAGGCTATTATTATAAATATTTTATTACAGGATGGGGCTAAACTGGGGAACACATTTATGAAGATTAAATAGGGGGTCCATATCTGTATACACCAAGGGGTTTGAAGACCCCTGCATTATGGCAAGTTTCGTTTGCATTTTAGATTTATGCCATGGCTTTCAGTATGCCATCCTTTAAGACAAGTTTTTCAATTTTCCTTGAATTTCTGCTAAACATTATTTTTTGTATTTTTCAGTGTCTGAGATTTAAATATAACTTTACTATGATCCTTCTATGTTAATGAGGTTTAGCATTACCAATATGTCAAAGAAAATTTAATCAGCTATGCATTATATTTAGAATTTTTTTTCTTAATTAAACAAAAATCCCTGAAAGCGGTGTTGAGTCATGATGTCCTATCAACATTTCAGCACTACCAGATGCCAGTCCAATATTATTATTCTTTTATGCACTGTAAAATTATAGTCTTTTTTTTTATTGGTTATAATGTCAGCTTGACCCATGTAGTCTTGACTGGATGCACAGTGTAGTCGATTTTATCTTTTCCCTTTGGATTCATATCCCAAAAGAAGAAAACCTAGACCCTCACTAAATCTGTCTTACAAAAATTGTCTTCTATTTTCAAGCAAAACCTAATGTTTTCTTCTGATAATATAACACTTATTCTCAACAAATATTGTAAAAATATTATAACTTATATGAAATATTTAATATTATAACAGGTCTACTTGTGAGTAAAGGCAAGTTGAATTATTAAAGTAATGAAAGATTTGACGTCTTTACGTATGTATTAATACATAAAATATGTCAGCTAAACACTTAACAGTTCAAGTTGAACCTCTATCTAGGTTAGTTGAACTTGAATAACTGTATTGACTTAAAGTTGTATATAGGTCTGTTAAATTTGTATGATTCAGTTGACTTAACTGAAAACTTTGTAAAGCATGTTGCCTTTAAATTTTGAGCTGAGTGAACACTTTTTTTTAGAGTGTGAGCAGTCAACAGAGCTTTTCTGAAAACAAATATTAAGCTGTACTAATATGGGCTACGCAATGTCAACAAAGCTACACCAGTCAGAAAGTTCAAATATGGTGAAATGACTGATGGTTGCTTCCATTGTCCACAAGTTCCTGACCTGAATCCCTAGACACAATGGTCTCGTGAGGGACTCCATCTCCCCCCTCCCCCCAAGCACGTATCTCCAGAACCACGTAGCCATTGTCCTTGGGCAGGGGCAGGCTGATGGAGGTTTTGCCCTTTTCAAGAACCTTCAAGGCAGAATGACCTTCATGTTTATACAGGACCTTAAAAAACAGAAGTGAACAACAGGGGTACCAATGAATTTCCCAAGTAATGTTACTACTTTGTAGTTCCATATTGTAAGTCTTATTCAGTAAAAATGTTGGTGAATCTAGAAGTAAAAATCCACATTTAATTTATTTAGCAGATACTTTTATCCAAATTGACAATTTTTTTTTGAGAAAGCAGGGTTAAACAATCCCTGGAGCAAATGGGGGTTACGGACCCTGCTCAAGAGTCCAACAGTGCAATCACTCTGCTAATCCTGGGATTTACACTGGCAAACTTCCAATTACAGGCAAAGCAACCTAACATGCTGAGCCACTAAACACTCCAATAACCTGAATTGTCCCTTTAAACCCATGTTGTCTTATCTAGTGATATCGCTCATTGTTTGTTCTTTGTGATAGTGATTAAGGCAATTGGATTGCACAGTTTGAAGTCTTGGTATTTTGGCTGGCTTACTTAATGGGGTATAATTGAATTACAGTTTCAAAGCCAAGAACAGATGTCCAATCAAGAGATAAAATGTGGAATAATACTCAGTTACACTTAAACTACAGAAAGCTGACAACACACAATCAGACATATTTTGTATTTAATACCTTATAACCCAGCACAGCAGATTCATTCTTCATTGCCTTGACATGGTCCCACATGACCGTTACCCAGGATCCATCAGTCCTCCATGAGACATTGCTTGGTGGACGGTTTGGAGCTGTGTACAAAAAGTCATTTAAAATTAAGCATTTTAAATTGCACCAAATGTTCTAAGAGGATTTTTGTCATATTTACAGTGTTTTAACATTCATTTGTTAATTCCCATGACTTTAAGTGTAAACTGGGAATAAGCTGTGTTTTGTGACTAGAAATTGTAGAAGAGTACTAAAGGGGATTCCTTTGATGTGATCATTTGTTGAGACCAGGCTTATGCTTTGTGCTGTGGCGGCCTTACGGGGCTTTTTGGTGATAACTGTGGTACGGGGCGAGGGTGGTCCCGTGCCAGCACTGTTGTAAGCCAGAACCATCACATAGTAAAGAGTGCTGGGCCGAAGGCCTGAGACTCGTGCCGTTGTCTCTAAACCAGCAGTCCTCACACGGTCAGCTGCTGCCTCCTTGTCATGTTGACGCCAGTAGCGAATCTGGAATGGAAAATACAGTGATACATTTCAGGTAGTTCTCATTATGTATTTTTATCAAAATAAATTTGCATAAATTTCAGGCTCTATGCTTATTTATAAAGTTGGGTGTTAAGTAAAGAAAATAGGAAGAAGAGTAGCTCTTTCTTTTGGAATTTGATCCTTACATTTTCCAGTCACGCCGTGATCATTAACTGACATGCTGCTTGCATCATTGATATATAAATCAATAGTAATAAACCTGTTATTATAATATATCAAAGGGCAAATGAAAACCTATTTTATAGCATGTGTGAGCTGGCTTGCAACAAGCCATGTGATTGTGTTCTATGTCCACTACTGTTTTAATCACTGGGTGCTGGACTTAGTCCCTCTGAGTGTTAATTTGCGATATAATTTAAGACATTTCTTCACACTGCATCTTTCTGAATATGCTTGTTATCAGTATAATAAATTTATATGGAGCATGAGCTGATTAAAAGGTTTCCAAAAAGATCTATTGCAGCACTTTGCTAACATTTTTAAACCAAGCCAAAAATCTTTGCTCTTGTTAAAGCGGATCACTAACTTCACATTAATAAAACCCACTAACACAGAGATTACAGTATTATACTGTAAATAGAGCATTTAGAAAGCTACACATTCTTGACAAGATGATGATTCTTTGTAATGGATGCAGTAACTATGGGAAAAAGAAGCAGATTTATAAAATTAATTTCTCTACATCTGGAAACATGTTAGGTTTGCTACTGAAATGCTGAAAGTTATTTACTGTGTCACTCTCAGTTTTTAGATATGTGATGTCTGACCTCATATCCTCGTAGAACATTCATCATCAGTAGTTGTGCAGGCTCCCAGGACACTAATATTTCAAATGCAGTCAATGCCGTGACATTGATCTTTCGGGGAGAGACAGTAGGCTCTAGCAGGGGATGAAAAATAGAACTCAACTAAGGGCATTGGTCTACTTTTTCTTCATATTGATGTAAACCAAAATACATTTAATTCTGTTTTGACATATCACTACTGCTTAATATCCTGCCTTAAAGAAATATCCAAAATGTTGCATCTAGTACTTTTATGTCGCAAGTTATAGCTCTTATATTTTCTAAATGCCTATCTCCCTATTGTCCTAAACAAAACTTGTGCCCTCACCTTCCTCTGCAGAGTGAACCACAGCCACCTGACTAAAGGGTCCCTCCCCCTTCTCATTGTATGCCCTGATCTTCACCTCGAAGGGACAGTAGGGGGACAGGCTCTGATTACTGTAGACGTAGCGTGAAGACTTAACGTTGGGAATCTTCACCTCCATCCATGTGGGGGCATTTCTTTTACGGAAAGCCAAGATGTAGCCAAAGCCATCTCCATTCTGATACTCCCGTGCCATAGGCTGAGGAAATAGTAAAAACAAAATGCTTTTGTTCTCTTTTTGAAGTCCTTCTTTTAATATATACTACTACTAATAATAATAATAGTAACAACAACAACAACAATTTCTTGCTAAAGAAATTTAGGGATGGGCCTATTTTGTTGACCATGGAAGAGCTGGTGCTCCTAATAAAGTGGATGAACAGTGCGTTGCTAGGTGATTTCTAGGATGTTGCTATGGTGGTTGATAGGGTGTTGCTAGGCATAACTAGATGGTTGCTATGGTGCTTCTTGGTGGCTGCTAGGGTGTTGGAAGGCGTTGGTAGGGTGTCGGTAGTTGGTTGCTTGATGGTCGGTATGCAATTCCAGGTGGTTGCTAGGGTGCTGCAAGGTGGTTGCTAAGGTGTCGGAAGGCGTTGCTAGGCTGTCTGTGGCTGGTTGCTAGGTCGTTGCTAGGCGTTGCCAGGTGGTTGTTAGGGGGTTGCTAGGCATTAGTAGATGGTTGGTAGGGTGTTCCTATGTGGTTACTAGGTTGCTGGTAGGCATTACTAGGGTGATACCAGCTGGTTTCTAGATGGTTACTAGGCATTACTAGGCGGTTGCTTGGCGTTGCTAGGAGGTTGCTACACGTCACTAGATGGTTGCTACAGTATTGCTAGGTGTTGGGTGAGTAGGCCTGAGGTTGACTATTGAGTCTTGTAGCTGTGGCAGGAACAGTGGCCGAATAGGAAAACTTTGATAGAAATGCATTGAAATCAATGGGAGAGAACAAGGGATGAAAGAGGAGTGCGGGTCAAGATGGTGGTCATAAGGTGTTAGGTGATAAGAGCTGATGTTGAGTAACTAGTATTGTTGCTGTGGCATGAACATTGGCAGAGTAGGAAAACGTTGACTGAAATGCAATGAAGTCAATGGGCCATTCACTTCCATGAAAAAACACGATCCTTACTACTCTTCACATGGTTAAACACAGGCTAATGCTAGGTACAAGTTAGCATTCAATGCAATCCTATGACATTTTTAGTGTGTTTGACCGTGAATAATGTCGCCATGGTAACATAATCTGCACAAAAAAGTAATAGCACACCTCACACCATGAAGGACTCACTTTTGATATATAGATTGTTTGGCTGCACGCTATGGTACGACCTACATTAATTGCCCAAAATCACGGAAGAATAATAAATAATAAAGTTTCGACTTTGAGAGGGAATTGCACGCGATCCGTAAGGAGTACGGAGACAAACGATATGTCAATCCGTCCAGCTAGGCAAGCCCTACGATTTGGCACCGTGCTTTTCACGGGTTAAGCGCAAATTCGGAAAATGTAGTTTACTAGATGAAGAGTAATATGGGCCTTTCATTGACATGAATAGGCCCATAATAATAAATAAAGTTTTTTTTTGACTTTGAGAGGTAATTGCACAAGATCCGTAAGGTGCACCGAGACAAACGATATGTCAATCCATCCATCTAGGTAAGCCCTACGATTTGGCACCAAACTGAGCTCCGTGCTTTTCATGGGCTAAGCGCAAATTCGTAAAATGTAGTTTACTAGGTGAAGAGTAATATAGTCATTTCATTGACATGAATAGGCCCATAATAATAATAATAATAATAATAATAATAACGTTTTTTTTTAACTTTGAGAGGGAATTGCACGTGATCCGAAAGGCATACGGAGACAAGCAATATGTCAATCCGTCTGATTAGGCAAGCCCTACAACTTGGCACTGAAGTGAGTTCCCTCCATTTCAATGGCTAAGCACAAATTCGGAAAATATAGTTTACTAGGTGAAGAGTAATATGGGCCTTACATTAACATGAATAGGCCCATAATAAATAAAGTCGATTTTGCGAGGGAATTGCACTCGAGCCGTAAGGTGTACCGATTCATCCAATATGTCAATACGTCCGGATAGGCAAGCCCTACGACTCGGCTGCAAAACCATCTCTGTTCATTTCAATGGGTAAGCGCAAATTTGGAAAGTATTGTTTAATAAGTGAAGAGTAATATGGGCCTTTTCATTGAAATGAATAGCCGCATAATAAAGTTTTTTTTGACTTTGCGAGGGAATTGCACGCAATCTGTAAGGTGTACCGAGACAAACAATATGTCAATCCGTCCATCTAGGCAAGCCCTACTAGGTGAAGAGTAATATGAGCCTTTTCATTGAAATGAATTGGCTCATAATAATAACGACAATAATAGCAACAGTAATGGCATAGATCAAACTAAATTCGATTTAGACTTACTATCATTTAAATTATTTGTTTTGTGCACATTATCCTTCACCTAACTAATTAGTTATGGACAGATTGCTGGATATTAAAGTCCAGTCCTAAATCCACCCCTCTAAAAGCAGGAAATCCCATGTCATCCCTGGTCAGGATATCAATATTTATTTAACTTCATTCCTAGCTTACATACAGTTCAATACATTTTCACATAACTCCCCAGATAAAGAAACTATATGCTGTTATTATAGTGTCACGCCCGGCTCCGTACGATCCTTGTGTGTGCCATGCCCCCTCATTACCTGGTGTCAATTCCTGGTTGTGATCACCTGTGTCCTGTTATTTCTGGATAGTCTTTTGTATTTAGTCCGAGTCTCAGTCTGTTTTCCCCAGATCCGTCATTGTAGTGTCATGTATTGTTATGTGCAGTTCCTTGTCCACCAGTCTTCCTTTAAATAAACCCCGTCTGTCCGTATTTGCGGCTCTGCTTGCCTGCTTCTCCGCTTGCCCGCTCCACGCACCCTGACATATAGCTGTCATTTATGTTATTTTTATGTCTGATTTCTGTGTAAAATAAGGTATTTATTGTCCCATATTGTTGCTTAATAAACTTCCTCCATTTACTTACATCCATCAAACTATTTATCCTGTCCTGCGTCATGGAAACCTGGGCAGCATAAGGGAAGGGGAAAGGGGAAAGCCCAGGATGGGATACCAGCCTGACTACGGGCACTTTAGAGATATCAGTATGACTGATGGCATGTTTTTGGACTTTTTAAGTTTTTGGGAGAATACTGCAGCATCTAGAATTCTGTGCAACATAGGGACAATATACAAACTACATACACACACAGCAGGGGCCAGACTGAGATCACGGTGTGTGGGGGCTATGCTATACACTGCACTGCCCCTCCTCCATTACCTTAAATATTTTAATTGTTGTTTTTAATTAATCAAATGGATTACAATTAATTAAGATTAAAGCTTTGTAATTTCATGCTGTGTTATCCTCTTTAAAAAGGTGACAAACCAAAAACTTACTGTCCAGGTAATGATCAGCTCATGTCGGTCTCCACCTCCTCCTCCAAGACCACTGGGGGCCACAGTGGGAGCTAGTGTGGGTGGCACAGTCAACAGCAAAAGCACAAATTTACCACCAAGATTGCCTCTAGTGGTTTTGTACTGCAAATGTGCAAGGTTCAGAAAGTAATAATAATAATAATATCCTGTTAAATAATGTGGATCACTTCTACAAATTAATAAACATTACACATGCACAGTCCTAATCAAATGATATTACATTCATTAAACCTAACTGTTTATTGGGACTAATTAGAATTAATCCCTTGGGAATGTTCATTATGTTCCATGGTTTAGAAGGAATTGGCCTGACCTGCTTGATGAGTTCGGACAGTTGGTGAGGGCATGCTGGGTTCCCCACTACCCAGAATATTGCTAGCAATGACATGAAATTCATAGTCCATCCAAGGCAGCAGACCAATCACACGTGCTGACTCTGCATTTCCTTCAATGTTTGGCGGATCTGTGTCAGTAAACATTATACAAGGAAGAGAAAACTGTTATACAGGCAAATTCTTTGGATTTATGAAATTAGGATAATTTAACAGCACATACTGTATACTGTACTGTGATCTTAGTCATACAAAATGTTTAAAGCTATTTATCTGGGTAATTAATGTATATATGCTCAGAAAAAAACACAAATTAACATCAGACAGGCAAATTAAGAGTAAGACAATAAAAACTAGCACAAAAAGTTACTGATATCTTATGGGATGGCTAGAAGAATACCACATCAGGTCTTAAACCTCTCTTCAGGGACATCCCAGCCATTTCATTTATGTGTTACATTTCACCACCAGCTGACCAGCTAATTAATTTAATTAGTTACATAACTCAATGAGGTATTAATTAGCCATTTGAGGAATGCTAGTGGTCGAGTCACAAAATACATTTGTGTTTTGGGATAATTTTAAGAGAGCCATTGAAGCACACTTTTAGAGACATAGTTTTATCATTGTTTTCAACATAAACATAAAGATAATTTAAATATAATTTTCTTTGACTCCCTAAGATGTTTGCACAGTACTGTATATGGCCATTTTTATTTAGGAGACACAGGGAGAACATAAAATCCCACAGAAACTCAAATAGGCCCAATGTAACTTGACTCCTGTGAGGCAGGTATTATCTGCTGTGCCTCTTACTTATTCATCTAAGACGTAAAACATTATTATAGAGTATGCAAATGACTGATGCAAAATATATGAATAAAGAAGCTGTCCGTGGGTATCGTCCTAGTGGTGTTCTGAAACATAACATGAATAACATGCTTGGAGGTGAAAACTGTTTGTTTCAAGCCATCTGCTGTCTTTTACATGTAACGAGAGGCAGAGGAACCATACTAATGAGTGCAAATATGCGGCATAAGAGGATTTATTAAGCTCGGATAGAAAAAATACTGCCGTTCATATTGGCTACAAGAAGAATCCTATAAATCTTTTCGTTTTTCAATAACAATTCTGGCCCTACTTACCACAATTATTTGTATCAGACACAGGTTGACAAAATACTACTGTATGAGGTTGCTTTTTGACATTTTTGTAATATTGAAAGGAATTTCACATTGCATAAATTCATTAACATAAGTTGAGAGTAAACCTGAAGGTATGAATATTTATTCACAATCGGGTTAGTATTCTCTGTACACATATAACACATTAGGCTGTATACCTGTTTGCATTTGCTTCCAGTCTTGAAACAACAGTGATCTGCCCATAATGATATACTTTCCAATTGGACTGTGATTATCATAGCCCCGGCTCCACCCCAACTCCAGGGCTGTTGCATTCACATCCTTTACAACTACTCCCCCTGGAGGGCCTGGAGGACCTTTACCAGAACAAGCCATTGATTAGCTAGAGGCAATATTCAAAACATCGTTGACAGATCTTAATAATGCTCACATTTTCATATATATATTTCTTTTTATGTAAATTTTGCTGTTGAGAAATTATAGATCTCATGAAATATTTCTGCAATATAATACAAAGTGATAGACATATTTCACAGGTGGGTGAAACTATAGACTGTTAACTGTATGCAAATAGATTTTTCTGGTGGTTGGCACAGATTGGGTATGTTACAGAGGCTAATAAATATCCTGTGTGTTTTTACTTTTTTACCTATGGGTCCTTTTGGCAGATTTCACAATTGAGATATTGTTGTCAAGGCTTCAGATCCTAAAGCTTGCTGTAATCTACATTAACTGCATTTAGGTATACAGATGCATTCACAATATTTGAAGCCTTTACCTCTCACCACAAGTTTGACTGAGGCAGAAGCATTGTCCACCACTGTCTGTGCCGTGCAGGTGTATGTCCCTGCATGCCCTAACTGGCCATTTACAATGACCAGATCACCAATGGTTTCTTTCTGCAGAGAGGAAGAAGAAGGATAAGAGTATCCATTGTCATGAAAAAGAACACAAGGCATATTTATATTCATCCTTAACTATTTACAACGATCAGAAGTGTATTTCCTGAAAGTTTCGTAATGAGCCGTTGTAATGAGCTGGAGAACTGGTTTGTATATGAAGAGCACATTTTAATGCAAAATGGATCTAAAAATCGAACTAGCATAAAGCATAAGTTTCCCTAACTGTTCGAACAGGGCACACATGCACATCAACTGGGGTCGATGCAGTGATCAAAGTTAAACAATTTTCTCTGAGTAGATATAGGGCTCTAAATGCACAATCAGATGACCACGTAATTCAGTGATGCCATTACTTAAGCTGCTAATGACTTCCCACAACCTCAGGACTACATAGACAGCTGCTGTACCAAGGGCAGGAAGAGAGAGGGAGGAAGCTCAACCAAAAAAATTAAAGATTCAGTGTCCCACTATCTATCAAGGCAATCAACTGCATCAATGAATTTCAGCTGCATAAATAAACATTTCTTACCCTTCACAAATTTCCTCCACAAGTAGTTTGTTTTATGGTATTTATTGTCCCATATGTTTACTTGATAAACTGAATGTTTGATCAATCGATAATTAGAAATGTTTCTCAAATCCCTTCAGATCAAAAGTAGTTAATAATCAGTGATGGGGCGGTAGCGCCGCTACATGTAGCGAAGCTATTAGTTTAATTTAGGGTGACCAGATAATCCATGTCAGGGAGGACACTCTGAGCTAGGACAGGAATTGTAAATTACCATTTCAATTAAACGGACCTGGATTTCACTTGAGCACCGAGTTCTTGCTGTGTGTTGATTGGTCAGTTTCCTATAAGCATGCATGTGTCACTAATGCTAATGTAAAACAGCTGGATGAGTCTTTCAGTCAAGGAAACAAACCAGTCAAAGCACAAGAAGCGCTGAACTCTTTAGCCGAGCACAGGAGCCTTTTAATTTGGAAGTAGTTTGTAAAACCCGAAGTAGCTCAAAGTGTCCTCCCTGACATGGATTATCTGGTCACCCTATTTAACTACATTTTCTAGTAGCTTGCCTGTAGCGTTGCTGATTTCTAAATCAAATAACTTTCCAGTAGTTACGTTATTTTTTTGATCAAGTATCGACGTAGCGTCCACAAAAGCTACAATTTCCAGGACATGTCTGAGAAAAGCAGAGGTTTCCTCTGCAGTATGATTTTGAAATGCAACAATCTATCTCGGGGTTTAATCACCAGATGGCGTTTATTACACCCGTATTACTGCAACCCACACACTCGCACTGCCCACCGTGCACGTCGCCCAGTTTACTCCTCACACACACAGTGGGCGCACGCACACATACACGCACACTACGTATAACAATAAACATTAACGATTATACATGACATAACACACAGCACATTTATAATGACACAAGCGATTACTGAGAACTATTTACAAGCTGGCATCAGTCCAACATGCTGCGCTGCCCGTCGGTACCTCCGCGCTACAGTATTTATTTACTCATAGACTTTGCCCAAATTCTGTCCTGGGTTTTAACTAATTAATAAATAAAAACACTTAAAAGTAATGAAAATGAGTCCAGCTTTAGCAATTTGTTTATGCATCCACCTTAGTTATTAAAAAGTATAGATACAACACAGGGGTCCCCTTCCATCCCATCCCCCCAGCACTAAAACATGTAATTCAGGACTTTGATTCTCATTTCAGTTTGGACCAGTTCATTTGCTATTGTGCCAATAAATTGATTGATTTAAACCTATAGCCATGTCTTGCCCATCAAACACTAAACAGTAGCTTTCATTTGGTACTAAATAGTTTGTTTATTAGAGTACTGGTTTACCTAGTAGTAGGCCAATATTTTTTTTTCTTGTTTTATTCCCAGAAGTAAGCTTTTATTTATGTCTCGATGCTTCACATAACACAATGTCTACACTGTTAAATCATGGGTTGTTCTTTAATAAATGTCTTAACCAGTGTATCTGACTGTCATTTTGCACTGATCTGGTATTAGGTTGGTACAACGTGAAGTAGCTTCTGATGTAGAAGCTACTTTTGCCATATTGGTGTAACATAGCTTGCTATATTTCTATGGGTGGTAGCTTTTGTGTAGTGAAGCTTAATTTATTGTTGAGTAACTGATAGCTTAGCTCACTACACTTTACAAGTAGCTTGCCCAACACTGTTAATAATCTTGCTCACAAATTTACAAGTGCTCTGACCCACATCATTCTTTATTTGAACTATTGTCTGCCATTCTTTCACAGAAATACAGAGGTTGCCCATAATAGATCACAAAAACACTGACACTCTTTGTTGGACAACATAATAATGATAATAATCAGTGTTGGGGAGTAACGAGTTACATGTAACGGCGTTACATAATTTAATTACAAAAAAATGTAATTGTAATCTGTTACAGTTACTAGAGAAAAAAGTGTAATTAAATTACAGTTACTTATGGAAATATTCATGATTATGGTTTTACAACCCCAAATCAGAAAAAGTTGGGACAGTGTGGAAAATGTGAAAAAAAAAATAAAGCAGTAATTTACAAATTTCCCTTAACTTTTATTTCATTGCAGACAGTATGAACACAAGATAATTCATGGTTTTTTTTTGTCAACGTCATTTGATTTGTAAATAAACATCCATTCTTGCCATTCAGGCTTGCAACACATTACAAAAAAAGTTGGGATGGGGGCAATTCAGGGGTAGTAATGAGGTATAATAACTAAATAATGATGTGATTTGAAACTGGTGATGTTAACAGGTGATCGCAATCATGATTCGATACAAAAGCAGCATCGAGGAAAGGCCTACTCCTTTAGGAGCAAAGATGGACAGAGGATCGCCAGTTTGCCACCAAGTGCGGGCAGAAATCTTTGAAATGATGAAGAAAAACGTTTCTCAAAGAAAGATAGGAAGAGATTTGGGCATTCCTCCCTCTACAGTGCATAACATAGTGAAAAGAATCAGGGAATCTGGAGAAATTACCGTGCGCAAAGGCCAAGGGCGCAAGCCTAAACTGAATGGCTGTGATCTCCGAGCCCTCAGACAGCACTGCATTAAAAACTGTCATTCATCAATAAATGATATAACTGCGTGGGCTCAGGACTACTTCAGGAAGTCACTCTCAAGCACTACAGTACGTAGTTACATTAGGAAATGCCAGCTAAAACTGTACTGTGCCAAAATGAAGCCCCACTGCTGTCGACTTCTCTGGGCTCGGAGGCATCTGGGATGGTGCATTGTGCAGTGGAAACGTGTATTGTGGTCAGACAAATTGGTTTTTCACATCTTTTTTGGAAGAAATGGACGTCGTGTGCTGCGGACCAAAGAGGAAAAGGACCATCCAGACTGTTACCAGATACAAGTCCAAAAGCCAGGGTCTGTCAGGTATGGGGTTGTGTCAGTGCCTTCGGCAAAGGTAACTTGCACTTCTGCGATGGCGCCATCAATGCTGAGAAGTATATCTCGGTTTTGGAGGAACAAATGCTGCCTTCAAGATGACGTCTTTTCCAGGGACGCCCATGCTTTTTTCAGCAAGACAATGCCAAACCACATACTGCACACATAACAAAGGTATGGCTGTATAAGAAGAGGGTGCGGATGCTTGACTGGCCTGCCTGCAGCCCTCATTTGTCTCCTATAGAGAATGTTTGGCGCATTTTGAAACTGTTTCGCACCTAAAGCGTTGTTTGCAGGAAGAATGGGACAAACTGCAACACTTAGTCACTTGATTTCTTCGATGCCTAAATGTTTTTTAAGTGTTGTTAAAAGACAGGGGAACTGTACAAAGTGGTAAATGCTGTACTGTCCCAACTTTTTTTTGGAATGTGTTGCAAGCCTGATTGGCAAGAATAGATATTTATTTACAAATCAAATGATGTTGACAAAAAAAACCATGAATTATCTTGTGTTCATACTGTCTGCAATGAAATAAAAGTTAAGGGAAATTTGTAAATGACTGCTTTATTTTACTTTATTTTTTTTATTTTGCTTTATTTAAATTACTGTAGTTTCAAGATGGCGCCGAGTATGGTAGCCTCATGGTGCGTTCGTTTTTCTCTCGGAACTCAGAAATTCCGAGTTGAGTGACATCACGTCCGACAATCTCCCGTTCGAGCTACCCACATCTCGGAACAAACATGGCTGCCTCCATGAACACGTTGCTGTGTGTTGCTTTATATTTTAGCAGATTTGGAGTTTTCCAAATGGAGAAAATGGAGAAATTGAGATTTTTCCGAGAAACAAACAAGAAACACGAACTAGTCAAACCACATTAAAGGCTTTATAAAATATTTTAGTACATTCATAGCGATATTCTTTTTTTGAATGGTAAACAAACTACAAACAAATCAAGTCGCCATGTTGAAATTACGTCACAGGGGCAACTCGGACAACAAAATCTTGTCCGACTTCAACGTCATAAAAGAGGCGTGTTTCCGACGGGAAGTGACGTTTTTCGTGACGTTTTCATCCGAGTTCCGACTTGGAGAGAAGGGTCCAGCTGCAGACGCCTGTAGAGTGGAGCTCCACCGGAAATACGTCACCTCCACAGGAAATACGTGATTTTAAGGGGCGTAAAGTGGAGCTCCACAGGAAACACGTGACATGGAATTATTTTTACATGCCTGTGTTGACCAGCGGGGCCTCCGGGTTAATGCTGTCTGTTACGAGAAAGATTAAATTACTGGCACATGAGTGTGTTGATTGATTTTTTTTAAAATTTCATTCTGTTTGTTGTTGCTGTCTAAATAAATTTAGCAGTTGATTGAATATAATTGTTACATGTTGATCATCATTTATACAACACATACAGGGCTGCATATAACTGGTACGCAAGTATGCATTCACCTTTAAAAGCGATACGTGCGGCAATCGATTGCTGTGACAGTGTAAATGCGTACGTATTTTATGTGCATTTGCGCTGATATGACAAGAAAATACCGTGCATTTCAACCTATATACCGCAAATGAAGTACGAATTAGCATATACAGGTTAAAATGCACAATAATTTCTTGTCATATCAGCGCAAATGCACATAAAATACGTACGCATTTGCGCTGTTCCAGCAATCGTATATAGTATATGTTTATAACAGTTAAGGCAAGACCAATATATATATTAGTAATGTGTATGGAAAGTAACATAATAGCAATTGCGTATGTATGGCATGTTTATAACTGCTCATCTTATGACCAATATATATATTCCACAAACTAGATCAGACCAGATATATATATATGTGTGTATATATATATATATATATATATATAATTTCTCTAGCGTATAAATGAACAAAAATATACTTTTTGAGAATTTTACAACTGAAATTCCGCTGTAACACACAGTTTGGTCACGTGTTTCCTGTGGAGCTCCACTTTACGCCCCTTAAAATCACGTATTTCCTGTGGAGGTGACGTATTTCCGGTGGAGCTCCACTCTACAGGCGTCTGCAGCTGGACACTCTTGGACTTGGAGAGAAATAATCTCATCAGTGCTCAGCTCTCAAGTGCTTGTTTTGTTTTTGTTAGTTTTTCCTGTTTTTTGTTTCTCAAACACCATCAGTTTGACCAGGAATGAACTGCTGATCATTCGGCAAAACACTCCACAAAATTTTTTACCAGATTTTGAGTATTCGGACGTTTTGCTGAACATTGTAGTTAGCGGAGCCGCGGCACTGTGGAAGCGCTTCAGGACGCGCAGACGGGGGAAGCAAGCCGGCACGCTCGTGAAACTCAGATAACGCGGATTTCGAATGCCGTTGCCTAGCATCCATCTGGCGAATCTCCGCTCTCTTTCGAACAAAACGGATGAACTTCTTCTGCTTACCTGGATCAACAGGGATTTTTCAAACTCTGCTGCTCTGTGTTTCACGGAAACCTGGCTGAATGATGCCATTCCAGACAGCGCGTTAAGTCTGCCGGGCTTTCAGCTGTTTAGAGTGGATCGCGACGCAGAATCAACGGGGAAATCGCGCGGCGGCGGGACGTGTTTCTACATCAACGAAACGTGGTGTACAGATGTATCTGTGTTAATGAAGATGTGCTGTTCCGATCTAGAAGCGCTCATCATTAACTGTAAGCCATTCTACGGAGTTTTGCTAGTTTATTCTCGTGAATGTGTATATTCCTCCGCAAGCACATGTGAGCACAGCCTTACAGAAACTCGCTCATCTCATCACAAAGACTGAGCGACAACACATTTTAATCATTCTCAGGGATTTTAATAAAGCAAATCTCTCATATGAACTGCCAAAATACAGACAGCATGTTACATGTCCCACCAGAGACAGTAATATACTGGATCACTGTTACACAGCTATAAAGGATGCATATCACTCTGTCCAACGAGCAGCCTTGGGACTTTCTGATCACTGTTTGGTTCATCTCATACCGACCTACAGGCAGAAACTGAAATCAGCTAAACCTGTATTAAGGACTGTAAAACGTTGGACTGATGAAGCAGAGCGGGATTTACAAGCCTGCTTCTGTCTCACTGATTGGTCTGTTTTTGAAGCTGCTGCCAACAATCTGGATGAACTCACGGAGACCATAACATCATATATCAGTTTCTGTGAGGATATGTGCATTCCTACCAGGACCCGTTTAATCTACAACAACGACAAACCATGGTTCACTGCAAAACTCAGCCAGCTCCGTCAGGCCAAAGAAGATGCTCGCAGGAATGGGGACAGAGTTCTGTACAAACAGGCCAAATACACACTGGAAAAGGAGATCAGAGTGGCAAAGAGTAATGAGGGAATTATTAATAAAATAAAGGGAATGATTCTATAAGGCTGTAACTAATCAAAACGAGAACTGACTGGCGCACCGGCAAGGCAAGGCTACCTAATCAGAAAAGATAGGGGGGGCGACAGAGAATATCAGCGGCCCCTACTTATCTTTTAGCCTTCCAGAAGGACAACTACGAGCCGGCTGGAGTCACACATGTGGTTGTCACGTAGACGGACGGTACTGAGAAAGGGGGGGGGGGGGAGATGCCCAAAGGGCTTTAAAAGGGATACAGCTGATACATATGGCAGAGCCTCCTCCTGTACATGCTGAATGTACTGTATGTCAGACGGCCGCTCCCTGATTATAATCAGTCAAGAGAATAAACCGGTGATTTGCAACTTCTCCCCGTGTCAGCTGTGACTCTCTTCTCATCCACGGACCCGGTGGAGACGCCGTGCTCCAACAATTTGTGGGCTCGTCCGGGATCCCCAGGAGATTCGCAAGATTCGGCTAAGTGGTGACGCGGCCTACTTGGACACAGAGAACTGCGAGGCGCCGACTAGAAGAGGTAAGCAGGCCCTCTTAGAAACCAGGTGATGGCCCCCAACCCCCAAGTGGCTCCCACAGCAGGACAATATCCGGCAGTGGAGGCAGGGGAGTGGGACTGGTACCCCTCCTCACCATGACGGTTCCCGCAGGGGAGGCAGACCCTATGCTGTCCCTTATGGTCATGGACAAAGAACTGCCATTTCTGGTAGACACGGGAGCCACGTATTCCACTCTTAATGTGGTTCCACAACAACATCATCTGTCTACCTCAACAGTGACCGTTGTGGGTTTCTCGGGGGTAGAACAGAGACTGCCAGTGACTAAACTGGTGAAGGTTGCGGTGGGAAAACAGACCTTTCTCCACCCGTTCGTGGTGTCTTCTTCCGTTCCAGTGAACCTCCTGGGACGGGACACGCTGGTGAAGCTGGGGGCCTCGATCCTGTGTAGTGCAGACGGACTGGCGGTCACCCTGCCGGAGGGCACTCGCCTGCGGTGCGACGCCCGCACCGCGGGCTCGGGACAGTGGCTGGTACAGCCGGTCCAGAGTCAGGTCCTGGCAGACATCTATTGGGGCCTACTAGAACCCAGCCTGACTGGCATCCTGGCGGCCTACTCAGCGTGGTGCCCCTGGATCTCACTCCTAGAGCCCTATGTGCCCCCACCTGACCCTCCTCATGTGACCCTTTCCTACGACAGGGATAGTACTGATTGGTATGAGGAACTGTTTGTTGAGCAACTAGAAGGCCAGCAGTGGCAAGTTGCCTCTGAGAACTTATATGTGGGTCCCGAAGGGGTAGCCTCAGCCACACTGCTCACCCCAGAACAGCTGCCATGGTACATGATGGGACAGGAAGCTGTCCCACGTGTCTCTCTGGCCCTCCATCCCAAACACCAGGCCAAGGATTTAGGCCCGATGGTGAAACGGGCCAGAGAAACTGAGGACTGGGTACAGACCCAGATCCCACAGGTCTCCTTCTTGCCCTCCTGCAGTACCTATCGCATACAGGTCACAACACAGGACACAGCCCTCCTGCAACATGAGCAGATAGCTAGAGATCACGGATGTGAAAAGATGGACCACCCAAAGGCGGCGGCCCTTCTGGCGTCTCTGCCAGATTTGCTGTGGTCCACCAGCCCCACAAATGTAGGTCTAATATCCTGCACGTCAGTGCATTTCCAACTTCAATCAGGGGAGGGTCCCCTCTGGCTCAGATAGTACCCGCACAAGCCGGCGGCGGAGGAAGGGATAGCTGAGACTATAGAGGGCCTCTTGCGGGCCGGGGTGTTAGAGCCCTCCACGTCTCAGTGGAACACCCCCATCCTCCCAGTGGCAAAACCCGGTACAGGCAAATATCGGATGGCCCACGACTTACGCGCCATAAACAACCTCTTGCTGACCCCTACTGTTCCAATACCAAACCCATATGTTGCCCTAACTAATCTGACCCCGCAACAAAAAGGGTTCACATGCATTGATCTAGCAAATGCTTTTTTCTGTTTGCCCCTAGCAGAGGAGTGTAGGGACATATTCTCATTCACTTACAGGGGCTGCCAGCTGCGGTACACCCGCCTGCCTCAAGGGTTTGCCCTTTCTCCAGGTATCTTTAACCAGGTCTTGAAGCAGGCTTTGCAGGGGTGTCCTCTCCCGGACGGTGTCACCCTCGTCCAATACGTGGACGATCTTTTGATCGCGGCCGCAACAGCGGAGGCGGCCCTACAGGCCACCCAGTCAGTGCTGCGCCTTCTGTCAGAAAAAGGCTTTAACTCTCTGGGGTCGAGTATGTCGTCGGCGACATCGCATACTTTTCGCGTCTATTTCAGTTTATATCTCGCTGAAATCTTAATGTAGAATCATGAAAAAAACGCTGGATAAATCCGTAATCTGTCTTCTTTTCAAAACGTCCATTGTCGGAAGTATTAAAGTTTTTTTAATTAGGTTAAATCGGCAAAAAATTAAACCTTGTCATCTTACTTTGTTTTACCTGCATCGGGGGCGTGTATACCGCTCTCACCTGAAGATCGCTATTCACATTCTAAATAGCCGCATTAGCGCGTATTCAAATCGCATTCGCATGGTAATTTGATAAACGGCACAACGGTGAAACGCGATCCAGATACATCCCCTTCAGCGCCATAAAAGGGGGTTGGGGACGTGGCCAGGTGACAATGGCTCATTCATACACATGAAAGTTGCTACATATTCAATGAAAGGAGCCAGAAATAGTTACATGAGTTAGGTTTTTCTTATTTATTTATCCAAATGAATGTTGCAACTACACCATTTAGTCATCTTCATGTAGCCAAGACTTTGGTGATCAGATATCTGGGATCAAAACAAACTGCCAGCATTGCTTACTATGTACTTTTATAATGTTTCTGCAAATGTTCCAAACTGCATTTTGCAATGTCTATATTTTGATGTCAAATTTCAAACTTAACAAAAATCTGACATATTTACAATATATATTAAAATAAAGATGAGTGTAATGGCAAAACAAATATATAAGAAATAATTTATTTGTCATGAATTAAGTTTATGATATTTGAAGAAATGTGTGATCATGCCCCAGTCAGTGAAAGTGTGTTTCCTACCCCTAGGCTCCAGAGGGTTAAGGTCAGTAAAGACAAATTGCAGATTGCTAGGACAGCAGTGACCTTCCTAGGACGAGTGTTGTCGGGGGCAGGAACAGGCCTCTCCCCAGCTCATCGGTCGGCTATCTTGCATTACCCAAAGCCCATCACGGTAAAAGACATGTTATCTTTCCTAGGGCTCACAGGTTACAGTCGCACCTACATTCCAGATTACACGGGGCTAACACAGCCCCTGAGGGCGCTTGTCCGAGAACACGGCCTACGTAACCTCAGGATGCCCCTTAACTGGGACCAAGCATCTGAGGAGGCGTTTATCACCTTAAAGCAGAGGCTAGCACAGGCCGCGGACCTAGCCCTCCCAGATTACTCTCTCCTGTTTCACTTGGATGTTTCGGAAACAGGAGAGGTCGTCAACGGCATCCTGTTTCAGAAAAAAGGGGGAGAGAGGAGAGTGCTGATGTACGTCAGCGTAAAACTCGATACTACAGAAAAAAGACACCCCGCATGCACAAGGCACGTGGCGGGAGTGGCCAAAATTATTCCGAAAACAGCACACATAGTGATGGGGCATCCGCTGCACATTCTGACCTTGCACAGTGTGGTGGCTTATGTGAATTCACAGACGTTTACCATGACGTCACTCAGGCAACAGAGACTTAGTAAAATACTAGAGGCACCTAATCTGAATTTTTCTCACGAAGGGATGAACATGGCAGACCACATGAGCGGGGGAGAACCACACGAGTGTGAGTACCGAGTTCAGAAGGAGGAGAAAGTCAGACCAGACTTAGGGGCAGAAAAAAATAGAGAAAACGGACAATTGGTTTACAGATGGGTGTTGTTTTAGAACAGACACAGGAGGTTTGCAGGCAGGGTATGCAGTGGTGGCCAGACAAGGCCAGGACTATGTGACCTTGAAGGCAGAAAGACTGGAAGGAGCCCAGTCAGCCCAGAGAGCCGAGGTGATAGCGGTTATCGAGGCCCTGAAATTAGCAGAAGGGAAAGAAGTTACCATATACTCAGACTCAGCATATGCTGTAGGCGCAGTGCATGTGGAACTCCGGCAATGGCTGAGGGCAGGATTCTTGACTGCGGGAAACAAGCCAATAAAACATGAAGCAGAAATGAGGGAATTGGCAAAGGCCTTGATGCTTCCCAAAAAAGTGGCAGTGGTCAAGTGCAAGGGACATGAAGGGTCAGGAACAATGGTAGCAAAAGGAAATCAGGCCGCAGATGAGGAAGCAAAGAGGGTCGCAGGGTACGTGGTGTCCAAACAGATGATCACGGTAGAGGAGGAAGTTCACCCGAATTACCGACTGACCCTAGAGAAAGTTAAGCACCAACAGGACAAGGCCTCCCCAGAGGAGAAAACAATGTGGAGAGAGAAAGGGGGGCACAAGAAGGAGGGGCTATGGCAGAGTAAGGAAGGGAAGCCAGCCCTTCCCCCAGGCCTTCACCAGACAATCTTGGCAGAAGCCCACGGGGTGGGTCATGCAGAGGTGAGACAAATGTTAGAGAATCTGACAAGCTGGTGGCATCCATTTATGAAAGAGATGGTGGGGGGATATGTACGGAGTTGCGCTACCTGTACCTTGTATAACTCACGACCCACAGTCAAGCCTGAGAAAGGGCAGTTTCCAATGTGCACCAAGTCAGGGGAAGAAATCATTATAGATTATACAGACATGGTGATTCCAGTGAGAGGGTTCAGATATGTGTTGATGTGTGTGGACGCATTCTCAGGGTGGCCAGAAGCATGGCCCACAAAGAAGGAGGATTGGGTATCCGTGATAAAGTTTCTGATTAATCAGTATATACCACGACACGGGTTTCCCAACAGGATTCGGTCAGACAATGGGTCCCACTTTAACAACGAGGACCTCCAGACGGTGGAGAAAGCGTTGGGATTGAGACATGCGTTTGGAACTGTGTATCATCCGCAGTCCCAGGGAAAAGTGGAGCGAATGAACCAAACAATAAAACAAAAATTGGCAAAAATCTGCGCGCAGACCAAAATGAATTGGGTTGACGCTTTACCACTGGCAATGATGTCAGTGAGGTGTTCCATAAACAGGGGGACCAGGTTCACCCCCTTTGAGCTCTAGACAGGCAGGCAGTTCCCAGGACCCCAGAAAGGGTTAACCTGGACCCCCGACGAGAAGGGGGAGCAAAATCCTCGGGCATATTATGATTGTTTGCAAGTTCTCGTTGCAGATTTTTCTAAACAGATCCAGGAGGCGAGACCAGAGAACCAGCTGGCCAAACCACACACGGCGGAGTGGGCCCTCCTGAAAGTCATCAAACGGAAGTGGTCAGAACCCAGGTGGACGGGCCCCTTCCAGGTCACTGAGAGGACGTCACACGCGGTTCGTCTGAAAGGCAAAGGCGACACGTGGTTTCACTGGAGCCAGTGCGCGGCTGCGGAGGACCCAGGGAGAACCACAGCAGAGATCCAGGAGGCCCTGAGGGAAGGAATCCAGAGCGTCAGTTCGGCTGAACTAGACGCAACTCAGGTCTCAACAGAAGGGGCAGAATAATCCCCTGACCTGAGCAACCAGAGCAGGGTAGTCCACCCCTGCTCCAACGACCAGAAAGAACAAAAGCACCTCATCCACCGCCAGACAACACTAGGACCAGGATGAAGATCAAGATAAAAAGGGGAATGTTAGGGGAAACAAGTGTGTTATGTGTGATGCTTAAAATGCTTAAAGTGTTAATGATTAGTGGTTTGTGAGCCATGCCAGCCATGGACCCCGAAGGGGGGCCGCGCCTGTGGCGGGCTGGGAGTGGAATTTCCCTGAAGCTCAGGGTTTTTGCCCTCCTTCCTAGGCTGGATGGACAGGATTGTGTGTGGAACTCTTTGGAGCCAAAAAGGGGGGAGTGTGTTCGGGGAAGTATGCTGTACTTGCATTCCTAATAACACAGCACCAGACGGCTCAGTGACCAGGGCACTCGAGGGTCTCCGGACCCTCTCCAGAACGATGCATGCACACTCCGGGATCAATAACATCTGGGATGCTTGGCTGACCTCAGCGTTTGGACAGTGGAAAGGCTTAATGGGCTCGCTTTTATTATCCTTTGCTACTTTTGCTGCGATTTTAGTTACTTGCGGGTGTTGTTGTATTCCCTGCCTGCGCGCACTGTCAGTTCGTCTCATCACTACCGTGATAGAGAAGCGGGATGGCACCTATGCGCGGATGATGCCTCTCCTGCCTCTCCTGCCTGTCGGGCCGGAGAGGGGCAAAGGTCTTTTGGACAGCTTTGAACTACGACTCCCCCGCCAATAGGGTGATCTCCTTGCGGAGACCAAAAGGGGGAATGCAAAATTTCATAAATAAGGGAAAATATTACTAATTAGCATAATCAGGGTGATCTCCTTGCGGAGATCAAAAGGGGGAATTGAGGGAATAATTAATAAAATAAAGGGAATGATTCTATAAGGCTGTAACTAATCAAAACGAGAACTGACTGGCGCGCCGGCAAGGCAAGGCTACCTAATCGGAAAAGATAGGGGGGCGACAGAGAATATCAGCGGCCCCTACTTATCTTTTAGCCTTCCAGAAGGACAACTACGAGCCAGCTGGAGTCACACATGTGGTTGTCACGTAGACGGAAGGTACTGAGAAAGAGGGGGGGGGGGATGCCCAAAGGGCTTTAAAAGGGATACAGCTGATACATATGGCAGAGCCTCCTGTACATGCTGAATGTATGTCAGACGGCCGCTCCCTGATTATAATCAGTCAAGAGAATAAACCGGTGATTTGCAACTTCTCCCCGTGTCAGCTGTGAATCTCTTCTCATCCACGGACCCGGTGGAGACGCTGTGCTCCAACAGTAATTATTCCGAAAAGCTACGAACTCAGTTCTCCTCTGGTGACACAGCTTCCGTGTGGAAAAGTTTGAAAGACATCACCAGTTACAAGTCACCATCCCCCAGCACTGTGGAGAATCAACAACTGGCAGACGATCTGAACGAGTTCTATTGCAGGTTTGAGAGAACACCATTCTCACCTCCTGCATCCCCCCCTCTCCCCAACTCTTGAGAGAACACCATTCACACCTCCTGCAACCCCCCTCCCCCACTCCTGCTGTATTGATCAGTGAAGATGAGGTACGCCAGGTCTTCAAGAAGAACAAAAGAAGGAAGGCACCAAGCCCAGATGGTGTGACTCCAGCCTGTCTGAAAACCTGTGCTGACCAGCTGGCCCCCATCTTCACTCAGATCTTCAACAGATCACTGGAGCTGTGTGAAGTCCCCTCTTTCTTCAAACGCTCCACCATCATTCCTGTCCCAAAGAAACCCAAAATTACTGGACTTAACCCCTTGGGGTCGCGGTCCCGCCGGCGGGATCTGACAGAAATTTCGCAAAACTGTTTAAATAACTCCGCGAGTTTTTGTCATATACACATTTTAAAAATACTCTCAGAAACCTTGGACGGTCTACTTTTCAAATATATATAGGTAGAAACTAAATATATTTTTACAGCTTCGTGATACGAATTGAAAGAACAAGAGTGACTGACTTAAGCGTCTGCGTCTCGAAGCGGCTCTGATCGCCCACCCACTTGCAAATTGCGCTATTCGCATGATAATAACATGATAATCCGACAGTTAGTATTGGGTAAAGAAATATGTGAATACGCCCATTTTGACCGAAATAAACAAGAGCACATGTCTGGGTAGTGTTTACACTGATCGGCTACAATATAGCACACCGATATGTCTCTGCCGCTGAAGCTTTGTGCCAGTGTTGCCACTTTCAGCAGCGAAGCTCATAACTGCGTTCATGGCTCAGTGGGCTAAGCCTGTGTGCCTGCAATCACATGGTCGCCGATTCAAACGCAGCGTATTTAGAACGGGAATAGCGATCTTCCGCTGAGAGCGATCCTACATGCTCCCGATAGTAAAACAAAGAAAGGTGACACGATTTGCTTTTTTGCCTATTTAACCTAATTTTAAAAACTTTAATACTTCTGACAATGGAAGTTTTGAAAATAAGACAGATAACGGATTTCGTCAGTGTTTTTTCCATGATTTTACATAATGATTTCAGCGAGATACAAACTGAAATACACAAGAAAGATACGCGGTCGACGATGCCCTCGTCCCCAGAGCATTAATAATAGTCACTGCATCATATTTATCGCTTTCTATATTTATATAGTCACAGTTTTCATTCCATCTACCAATAAACTGTGAAAGGGATTTTATTGTTGCTACTTTTCTTGCGTTTCAAACTACCTTTCCAAAGTGATGGGTGTGGGGTGCAGTGACATTCCAGACTGATGGGCCATTGACAGCATGCAAACTACTACAGGTGTGAGGACACCTATCTCATCAATATTCATTGTGAAGGCCACTGACTTTGAGAAAAAGAGTGTCACTCTAAAGTGCTAACACTTTAGTAATCAAACTACATAAAATTCCAGGATGTCACTTTCACCTATGTGTAGCCAACCCCTGTGTCTATAAGCTTCAGAGCTCAAAAGTCTTACCTAGAAATGTCTATAATGTGATTTTTTACAATTTCTCAGCATGTCTGAAAATAGGTTTTTGAAAACTATATGTTTAAAGTTGATTTTAACAAAAAATAGAATAATAACATTCTAAGAGGTCTCAGATTATTGGTGCTGAGTTTGTGCTAAATAAAAGCAAATGTAACACTTTGGGATAAGTGTTTTTTAGATAGGTGAAATATTTTAAAATGTCAAGGCATGTCAGACTACCTCGAAAGTGGAAAAGAGGCCTCAGGCCCCAGGGGTTTAACAACCTGGAGCTCAACACGCTCAAAACAGTGGAGATGATTGTGGACTTCAGGAGGAACCCCCCTGCTTTCCCCCCACTCACCATCATGGACAGCACTGTGGCTACAATAGAGTCATTCAGGTTCCTGGGGACCATCATCTCCCAGGACCTGAAGTGGGACACTCACATTGACTCCATTGTGAAAAAGGCCCAACAGAGGTTATACTTCCTTCATCAGCTGAGGAAATTCAACCTGCCACAGGAGTTGCTGATACGGTTCTACACCGCAATCATTGAATCCATCCTCTGCACTTCTATAACTGTCTGGTTCGGCTCAGCTACCAAATCTGACCTTAGAAAACTGCAGAGGGTAGTCAGGACTGCTGAGAGAAGCATTGGAACATCCCTCCCCACTCTCCAAGATCTGTACTTATCCAGACTGAGCAAAAGGGCTAAGAAAATCACCCTGGACCCCTCACACCCAGCACACTCCCTTTTTAATCTGCTGCCATCTGGTCGACGCTATAGAGCACTTAGCACCAAAACGACCAGACACAGGAACAGTTTCTTCCCCCAGACAGTCCATGTCATGAACACTTAACAATGTCATGAACACTTAACAATACACATGGTACACACAACGCTAAAATAAATTATTTATTTAACACACACTTATTTATTTTTCATATTTGCACATATCAACATACCTATACAAACACATCATACCTGGTCATACTGGAATGTCTTTTGCTATTTTGCACGCTATTTTGTATATCTGTATATAACTCTTTTTATTACCTGTGTCTTGTCACTGTCATTCTGTTGCACTGTAGAGTTCTGTCACTATAACAAATTCCTCGTATGTGTTAACATACCTGGCGATAAAGCTTATTCTGATTTATTTTTTTATTCACATTTTCCACACTGTCCCAACTTTTTCTGATTTGGGGTTGTAGTTACATCATAAGATTGTATGCAAAACATTGCTAATATCGTTAATACCAGTATTTTTATTGCTTTTCGTGTTTTTCTTATGCAAAACATCCTCTTTTGCTATTTCCCTCCACAGCTGAAAGTTTGAAACTATTTGATGCTTCTGATTGGTTATCCTGTCGCGTCTATACTCGCAGCGCCAATTCTGCTAATTAACTTGCCTGAGTGGTCTGAGTTTCTATTGCAGGCAATGGCAGACAAGGAAAGGAATGCATTCCATTGCTGGAAATATAAAAAAAAACATTTTCGATATCCTTTCCTGGAGCTGACACCTTATCGTGGTGGAGGGGTTTGCGTATTCCAATGATCCCAGGAGCTAAATTGCCTGGTAGGGTCACCCAAGGCAAACAGGTCCTGGGTGAGGAACCAGACGAAGTGCGGCTCACAAGACCCCAATGAAGAAAAAAACATTGGAACCACGGTTTCCCTTGCCCGGACGCGGGTCACCGGGGCCCCCCACTGGAGCCCGGGGGTGGGGCTCGATGGCGAGCGCCTGTTGGTCAGGCCTGTACTCATGGGGCCTGGTCGGGCACAGCCCGAACAAGGCACGTGGGTCCTCCCTCCAATGGGCTCACCACCTATAGGAGGGGCCATAGGGGTCGGATGCAGTGTGAGTTGGGCAGTTGCCGAAGGCGGGGACCTTGGCGGTCCGATCCTCGGCTGCAGAAGCTAGCTCTAGCGACATGGAATGTCACCTCTCTGGTGGGGAAGGAGCCTGAGCTGGTGTGCGAGGTTGTGAGGTTCCGACTAGATATAGACGGACTCACCTCGACGCACGGCTTGGGCTCTGGAACCAGTCTCCTAGAGGGGTTTTGGACCCTCTTCCATTCTGGAGTTGCTCACAGGGAGAGGCGACGAGCGGGGGTGGGCATACTTATTGGGGTTTACCGCGGTGGACGAGAGGGTAGCCTCCCTTCACCTTTGGGTGGGGGACGGGTCCTGACTGTTGTTTGTGCTTATGTGCCAAGCGGCAGTTCAGAATACCCACCCTTTTTGGAGTCCTTGGAAGGGGTGTTGGAGAGCGCTCCTCCTGGGGACTCTATTGTTCTGCTGGGGGAATTCAATGCTCACGTGGGCAAAGACAGTGAGACCTGGAGGGGTGTGATTGGGATGAACAGCCCCCCCGATCTGAACCCGAGCGGTGTTTTGTTGTTGGACTTCTGTGCTCATCACGGATTGTCCATAATGAACACCATGTTCAGGCATAAGGGTGTCCATATGTGCACTTGGCACCAGGACACCCTAGGCCGTAGTTCGATGATTGACTTTGTAGTCGTGTCAATGGACTTGCGGCCACATGTCTTGGACACTCAGGTGAAGAGAGGGGTGGAGCTGTCAACTGATCACTACCTGGTGGTGGGTTGGCTCCGCTGGTGGGGGAGGACGCCGGCCAGGCCTGGCAGGCCCAAGCGTATAGTGAGTGAGTTTCAACTCCTACCTCCAGCAGAGTTTCCCCCATGTCCCGGGGGAGGCAGGGGACATTGAGTCCGAATGGGCCATGTTCCGTGCCTCCATTGTGGAGGCGGCTGACTGGAGATGTGGCCGTAAGGTGGTCAGTGCTTGTCGTGGCAGCAATCCCCAAACCCGCTGGTGGACACCGGTGGTCAGGGATGCCGTCAAGCTGAAGAAGGAGTTCTATCTGGCCTTTTTAGCCTGTGGGACTCCAGAGGCAGCTGACAACTACCGGCAGGCCAAGCGGGATGCAGCATTGGCGGTCGTAGAGGAAAAAACTCAGGTGTGGGAGGAGTTTGGTGGGGCTATGGAAAATGACTTCCAGGCGGCTTCAAGGCGATTCTGGTCCACCATCCGGCGGCTCCGGGCAGGAAAGTGGTGCAACATCAACACTGTTTATGGTGGGGATGGGGTGCTGCTGACCTCAACTCGGGACGTTTTGTGTCGGTGGAGGGAGTAGTTTGAAGACCTACTCAATCCCACGACACACCTTCCAATGTGGAAGCACAGTATGGGGACTTAGGTGTGGACTCCCCTATCTCTGGGGTGGAGGTCGCTGAGGTGGTTAACCCTCTGGGGTCTAGGGGTAGGAAACACACTTTCACTGGCTGGAGCATGATCACACATAAGAACATAAGAACTATACAAACGAGAGGAGGCCATTCGGCCCATCGAGCTCGCTTGGGGAGAACTTAACTAATAGCTCAGAGTTGTTAAAATCTTATCTAGCTCTGATTTAAAGGAACCCAAGGATTCAGCTTGCACCAGGTTATCAGGAAGACTATTCCATACTCTGACTACACGCAGTGTAAAGAAGTGCTTTCTTAAATCCAGTTTGAAATGTTGTCCTGCTAATTTCCACCTATGGCCACGAGTTCTTGTATTTGAACTAATGCTGAAGTAACTATTCCATTGAACAGCATCCAAACCTGTTAGAATCTTATAGACCTGGATCATGTCCCCCCTCAGTCTCCTTTGCTTCAGGCTGAACAGATTTAGCTCAACTAACCTTTCCTCGTATGACATTCCTCTAAGACCAGGAATCATTCTTGTGGCCCTACGCTGCACCTTTTCTAATGCCGCAATGTCCTTTTTAAGATACGGTGACCAAACCTGCACACAATATTCTAGGTGAGGTCTCACCAAGGAACTGTATAATCTTAGCATTACCTCCCTTGACTTAAACTCCACACACCTGGAGATATACCCCAACATCCTATTGGCCTTTTTTATTGCTTCCCCGCACTGGCGAGAATGAGACATGGAAGCATCAACATACACTCCAAGGTCTTTCTCATAATCAGCTGCCTTTATTTCAGTAGGTCCCATAAAATACCTTTACTTTATATTTCTGCTCCCTACATGGAGTACCTTACATTTGTCTATATTAAATTTCATCTGCCAGGTGTCGGCCCAGTCACTAATTAAATTAAGATCCCGCTGTAGCTGCTGAGCCGCTAGTTCAGTATCTGCTACACCACCCACCTTGGTGTCATCTGCAAATTTCACCAGTTTACTGTATATATTGGTGTCTATATCATTTATGTAAATTAGGAACAATAGTGGTCCTAAAATTGAACCCTGCGGTACCCCACTATGAACGCAGGCCCATTGTGACATTGAGCCTCTTATAACTACTCGTTGCTTCCTATCCGTTAACCAGTTATCAATCCAGGTCGCTACAGTTCCTAAAATACCTGTCGCTTTGAGTACTCTTTCATTGTCGCCGCCTAGTGGTTCGGACGCATACGTCCAAATTTTCAATAACAAAAAAAAAAGACGTTCAATAAAAGAAACAAATGTATCAAATCAACCAAAAACGGCTTGTTACACTACAAAAAACCTTTCAGATAATATCTGTAGAAAGTTGCGCAATTTTTGTGCCATGGTTTTTTTGTAACAAGTAAAAATAAAATGACCATGGTAGCCATCTTTAAACGGGTCGAGTGTCAGGAAGTAAAATATAAGTGTTAATAAAATGAAAACTAAGCACTTCAAACTATTTCTTTCACGGCCAATAATTCATAAACCGTCACAGTATTAAGACAAAACACGCATTTTTCCACAAATATGACTGTAATGCTCTGAAATAGCTTGCTCACTCATCGCGGAAAAATGTCAGTCGGCATTCTGTACATTCGTGCAATGTTTATTATCTTCGGAGTTTTAGAAGAAAACCAATGAATAAAATGACAAAGTTACCCTCGTTTGAAAGCTTGATCTCTTATGTACATAAATCAATCACTGTAATCCTTCATTGTCAAGTATTTTTTCAGATATATGCTCTGCTTCCCTGCTAGCACATTATTTTTTACGCACTGAACCTTTGCCCATGGTTATGTTTCACCATAATAAACTTTTTACATGAACATCAAATTACAGTGTCATTTGCTTCATCCAATAGAGGTGTGTCTAAGGTTTGCAAAATGGTATGGGATGTGCTGATTGGGCATTGTTTTTCGCGCTGGGGACATGAATGCGCAACTTATTATCTGCAGGTGCAGTATTTGTGGGAGTGTCTCGATTACGCATTGCGCACGTAGTCTCCGTGAGTTTACCCAGTTATTTTCGGACAACAACTTTTTTGACTGAAGAAAAATGGCTCGGATGACTTTCACTGTTGAGAAAGCACAGAAGATGATTTTGAAGAGTGGTTCGGGGGAAGAAAGTGTCGCTTTTATCCATTGATTCGATGGAGGAGGACGCTTTTTTGCGCGGAGAGGATGCAACGCTCGACATAAGTACATTTATTTACAGTTTACTCTTTTATTCTATAGATTTTTATAATTCCGTGATTCAGTAAATTACAATTAACATTTGCTTTGGTAACACTTGTATTGTGGTACATTGGGAAAAGTTCCGCATCGCCTTTGTCAAGCTTTGAAGTGTGCAAAGTAATGCAGCGCTTTTGGCTTTCACTTGGGCAAAGTTACGCGGGGCTTTGTTTGGGCAAAGTTATGCGGGGCACTTGTCGGCCTTGTTTGAGCAAAGTTATGTACAGTACTTGTCGGCTTTGTTTGGGCAACATTATGTACGGTACTTGTCGGCTTTTTTTGGGCAAAGTTATGCGGGGCACTTGTCAGCTTCGTTTGGGCAAAGTTATGCGGGGCACTTGTCGGGCTTTGTTTGGGCAAAGTTATGCGGGGCACTTGTCGGGCTTTGTTTGGGCACAGTTATGCGGGGCACTTGTCGGGCTTTGTTTGGGCACAGTTATGCAGGGTTAGGGTTAGAAACAAAATGTTTCTTATGACCCATAAGTGGTAATGCATTTAGAAAGAAAGACGCTATCCCAAAACACTGCTAGTTACACTGCGGCCATTTTGGATAGGTTTTGGATAGGTTTGGCACAAGTCGTGTGAATAAAATATAGATTTTCCTACAAATGTGTGGTGATTTTGTGTGACAAAATGTTACTTATGACCCATAAGTGGTAATGCATTTAGAAAGAAAGACGCTACCCCAAAAAACACTGCTAGTTACACTGTGGCCAGTTTGGATAGGTTTTGGATAGGTTTTGGATAAGTTTGGTACAAGTCGTGTGAATAAAATATAGATTTTCCTACAAATGTGTGGTGATGATGTGTGACAAATTGTTACTTCTGACCTATAAGTGGTAATGCATTTAGAAAGAAAGTTGCTACCCCAAAAAACACTGCTAGTTACACTATTGCCATTTTGGATAAGTTTCAGATTAGTTTAGGTTAGGTTTTGGATAGGAAAGGCTCCCAGTTGCACCATTTGCTCTTTCCTCCGTAAAACCTGTTGGGCTGCATCAAATGATATGAAATTGGGCACACATGTAGAAAACAAGTTTGGGAACCAGATTTTTAAAATTGGACCTATTCCATCATGTAGTTTTTGAAATATTTACAAAAATCCAAGACACAAAGACAGGTTTTTGTATTTTTCCAGCTGTTTTTGTTATATTCGCATGTCCATAAATTATACACAGGTTATTCATTTCGTTATTGAACTTCCTACAATCAATTGTAAAGGGGTCAACTTTGATTTTAGGTATCAGGCATGTGTCTGTGACTTTTATATCTGAAGTTATAAGGTAATTATTCCAAAGAGGGAAGAAATGCCCCCCCATGCAAGGGGCCCCTGGTGCCCTCCATAGAGTTAAGTGAGAGCCTCTTGTGGGGGACAACATCAAAAGCCTTTCACACATTTCTTCAAATTTCATAAACTTAATTCATGGCAAATAATTTGTTTATTTTTATTTTAATGTATACTGTAAATATGTCAGATTTTTGTTGTTTGTAATTTGACATCAAAGTATAGACATTGCAAAATGCAGTTTGGATCACTTGCAGAAACATTATAAAAGTACATAGTAAGCATGCTGATATCTGATCACCAAAGTCTTGACTACATGAAGATGACTAAATGGTGTAGTTGCAACATTCATTTAGATAAATAAATAACAAAAACCTAACTCATGTCACTATTTCTGGCTCCTTTCATTGAATATGTAGCAAGTTTCATGTGTATGAATGAGCCATTGACACCTGGCCACGTCCCCCACCTCCTTTTATGGCGCTGATATGGATAAGTGTGGATCGTGTTTCACCGTTGCGTTGGTCATCAAATTACCATGCGAATGCAATTTGAATACGTGCTAATGCGGCTATTTAAAATGTGAATAGCGATCTCCGGGTGAGGGCGGTAATACACGCCCCCGATGCAGGAAAAACAAAGGAAGTTGAGATGGTTCACTTTTTTGCTAATTTTACCTAATTTTAAAAACTTTAATACTTCCGACAATGGACGTTTTGAAAAGAAGACTGATTGCGGATTTAGCCAGCATTTTTTTCATGATTCTACATTAAGATTTCAGCGAGATATAAACTGAAATAGACGCGAAAAGTACGCGATGTCGCAGACGACATACTCGACCCCAGAGGGTTAAAAAGCTCCTCAGTGGCCGGGCCCCGGGGGTGGATGAGATCCGCCTGGAGTTCCTTAAGGCTGTGGATGCTGTGGGGCTGTCCTGGTTGACATGCATCTGCAGCATCGCGTGGACATTGGGGGCAGTGCCTCTGGACTGGCAGACTGGGGTGGTGGTCCCCCTCTTTAAGAAGGGGGACTGGAGGGTGTGCTCCAACTATAGGGGGATCACACTCCTCAGCCTCCCTGGTAAGGTCTATTCGGGGGTTCTGGAGAGGAGGGTCCGCCAGATTGTCGAACCTCAGATTCAGGAGGAGTAGTGTGGTTTTCGCCCTGGCCGTGGAACAGTGGACCAGCTCTATACTCTCCGCAGGGTTTTGGAGGGTTCATGGGAGTTTGCCCAACCAGTCTACATGTGTTTGTGGACTTGGAGAAGGCATTCGACTGTGTCCCTCGGGGAGTCCTGTGGGGGGTACTCTGGGAGTATAGGGTGCCGATCTTCCTTTTAAGCTTATTGCAATCATGCAAATAAAAAGTTTTCAATCACTACTACAAATACAAGGTCAATATATACATTTACCATCTAGAACAGACCTGGGCATTTTATGGCCCGTGGGCCACATCCAGACTACCTTTGACCGTGAGTTCGTAGTAAAAGTGTAGCGACACCTATTACTTTGTGATAGGTGCATGAAATACAATTACACGGCTTTTATTTTGAAGGCCACTATTGTTTTTCTTAATTATCAGTGCACTTATGCATGTCAGCGAATGTGTTGAACAGCTTCCAATAAATTACCTCTTACCCCTTAAATTTGTCAGCTAACGTTAAAAAAAGAAAAATTTACGCAGAATGTACAGTCTTGAACAAGGCATGGTATTTATTTGCTGAAATCAACGGTAAAGCTGTGTGCTTAGTGTGTGGAGAACATATAGCGGTGATAAGGAATACAATTTGAATCGTCATTATAAGAGTAAACACAGAGAAAAATACAAGAATTTCACTGATGCAGAGCGGGTACGGGAATTGGAAGATTTGCTAGCTAAACTGCAAAAGCAACAAGGATTTTTTACAAAGCTCCACTCATCCAGGGATGCAGCAGTCAGAACCAACTTTGTAATATCCCACAAAATTGCAAGATATAGTAAGCCATTCTCTGATGGGGAGTTTATCAAAGACTGTTTAGTGGATTCTTCAGTGCTAATATGCCCTGAGAAAAAAGTTGCGTTTGCAAATGTGTCTCTCTCTCGAGGCGCACCGTAACGAGGTGGGTCCAGAATATCGCGGGGAATTTGGCGCTTCAACTACAAAAGAAAATGGACAATTTTGTCTTGTTTTTCTTGGCTCTGGAAGGGAGCTGTGACATCCATGATACAGCCCAGTTACTTATCTTTGTACGTGGATTAACAAAAGACTTTGAGATGACAGAGGAGCTGGCAGCTATATAGCCAATGAAAGGCACTACAATCGGGAGTGATTTGTTCAAAGAGGTAAATGCATCCATGAACATGCTAGGACTAAAATGGGACAAAATGGTAGATGTTACAACCAATGGCTGTCCAAATCGGACGGGGAAAAATGTTGGACTTTTGAGGCGGATGCAAGATAAAGTGACTGAAATTAACCCAGAACAGAAACTTATATTTTTGCATTGTATCATTCATCAGGAGATGTTGTGCAAGTCAGTGCTAAAAAATAGCCATGTTGTTGATGTTGTAACTAAAATAGTTAATTTCATCAGGGCAAGAGCACTGAATCACAGACAGTTTGTTTCACTGTTAGAGGAGCATGAAAGAGAACATAGTGACATAGCCTACCAGACAGCTGTGAGATGGCTCAGCCTTGGCAAGGTGCTTAAAAGAGTATGGCACATGATTTCTTCTCCCTTTACTTATAGTGTGGATAATGCACCCAGTGATGTCCAGCTTGAACTCATTGATCTGCAGTCTGATAATCTACTGGCAGAGCATTTTAAGTCCGTATCACTGGTAGAGTTTTATTTCTCTCTCAAAGAGGAAATCTTCCCACACTCGAGGAGGCATGCTCAGAGGATGTTGGTTCTTTTTATATCTACCTGCATCTGTGAACAAACATTCTCAGTGATGAAGTTCAACAAATACAGACATAAATCCTCTCTCAGTGCTGATCACTTGTGTGCTGTCCTTTGCATATCCACCCCAGATATTCAACCTGACTATCACTGTAATCCCAAAGCTTATTTTAACTCAAAGACATTAGGTCTGTTGTACATAAATGTCCTGCAGATTACTCAACTACTTTGAGTTAAGATGACACCGCATGAATATAAATGGCGCCTTTCAGTTGTATAAACAGTGTTGGGCAAGCTACTTGTAAAGTGTAGTGAGCTAAGCTATCAGTTACTCAACAATAAATTAAGCTTCACTACACAAAAACTACCACCCATAGAAATATAGCAAGCTAAGTTACACCAATATGGCAAAAGTAGCTTACTACATCAGAAGCTACTTCACGTTGTACCAACCTAATACCAGATCAGTGCAAAATGACAGTCAGATACACTGGTTAAGACATTTATTAAAGAACAACCCATGATTTAACAATGTAGACATTGCGTTATGTGAAGCATCGAGACATAAATAAAAGTTTACTTCTGGGAATAAAACAAGAAAAAAAAATATTGGCCTACTACTAGTTAAACCAGTACTCTAGTAATCAAACTATTTAGTACCAAATGAAAGCTACTGTTTAGTGTTTGATGGGCAAGACATGGCTATAGGTTTAAACCAATCAATTTAAAATTTCTAGGGAAAAGAAAAACCATATTAACAGCCATCTTATTTCCTCAGGGCCTCCCTAAACGAGAAAACTTCTTCAGACCCCAATTAAACAACTCAATTGAAATTACAAATGAACTTTGTGTTTAAGAACAGTGTTAAACTGTGTTTACGGACAACATGCAACACCACGATTAATAAGCATGGCTCAGAGAGTGATTACTGGGACAATAGCAAATGAACTGGTCCAAACTGAAATGAGAATCAAAGTCCTGAATTACATGTTTTAGTGCTGGGGGGATGGGATGGAAGGGATCGAGGGGACCCCTGTGTTGTATCTATACTTTTTAATAACTAAGGTGGATGCATCATCAAATTGCTAAAGCTGGATTAATTTTCATTACTTTTAAGTGTTTTTATTTATTAATTAGTTAAAACCCAGGACAGAATTTGGGCAAAGTCTATGAGTAAATGAATACTGTAGCGCGGAGGTACGAACGAGCAATGCAGCATGTTGGACTGATGCCAGCTTGTAAATAGTTCTCAGTAATCGCTTGTGTCATTATAAATGTGCTGTGTGTTATGTCATGTATAATCGTTAATGTTTATTGTTGTACGTAGTGTGCGTGTATGTGTGTGTGTGCCCACTGTGTGTGAGGAGTAAACTTGCACGTGGGCAGTGCGAGTGTGTGGGTTGCAGTAATACGGTTGTAATAAACGGCTTTTATTTTGAAGGTCCCCCTCTGGTGTTTTAGTGTACTCGGCACTTTGTTTTAACTATACGTTAATTATCAACTAAAAGTTTAAATATTCTCTATAACAAACACAATTATCCTGCTCTATTGGTTCACCTTGGTAGCAAGGTAGAGGCTGCTGGGATTGCTGTAGAGGCTGCTGGGATTGCTGTACTGTTCGGGAGTGGTGTAGTCGCTGTGTGCACTTGTGTTGTGTTGTGTGCCTGTTGAAGCGGTTGATTTGATTTGAATTATCTGTAAAGTATATTTGAGCGTTTGTGTGCCAGCACGGTTACGTGGGTGGTTGTTGTTGTTTTCATTTTTTACTCTTATTTTTACGTGTGTACTTGTCTGTCCTTGTGAGTGTTACCGACAGCTGCGGGCGCGAGTGGCGTTTCTGTTTGCGTCCTTCGCATCAAACACCCGCGGGTAATATTATCGAACATCGGTAACATTAACTCTAAAAGGTCAGTTGCTCCGGAGCTTTGCTCGGTCGCCAGTCGGGGCCGGGAGGACATTTTCCACTTTTTTTCCCGCTCCGGCAGTAGCCTGCTTTGAGAGGGTTTTTGTGGTTTTTTGGCCTCCCTAGAGCAACTTCGCTTTAGTTTAGCTAAACGTGGTTCAGCAGGAAGTTAATCTCGGGTAAGTAATTGTAAATTTGGTTATTTTAAAAGTTAAATTTAAAGGTTGTTATCGCTGACGCTGCCGAATAATTTATAATAAAGTACCGATTTAACGCAAGTGTTAATTTAGTGTTTTAGTGTACTCGGCACTTTGTTTTAACTATACGTTAATTAGATCAACTAAAAGTTTAAATATTCTCTATTAATATACTGGGCTGGGAGTAAAGGACGGGGACATAGTGAGTTAGGTAATTATGGGGCCAGCTCAGTGTTGTGTTTGCAAGATGTTTGCCCTTCTGGATGCTTGCGTCCAGTCGGACTTCGTCTACGAGCGATGTGGGTTAGTTGACTCACTCATGGTCCAGGTTCGTGACCTAGAGGAGCGACTGGATCTCATCCAGCATAGCAATGAGTTAAAGGAGAGAGTTAATACGCCTTCTAGGGAGACTATGTGTACGTCACAAGCGGGGAGGGGGGAGAATGATGAACAGGTAGGTCGAGAGAGCTGGGTGAACGTAGGTCGTAGACGTAGAAAAGGGCGTACACAGATCACAGAGGCGGCATCACCTGAAGTAACGGTTTCTAACCGCTTTCAGGTGCTTCCAGCTTTAGAGCCGGAAGAGACTGGGGAGGCAGGTGGGCCCTTGGGCACCAAGGAGCCACCTAATCCCAGTAGGAGGGAGGTTGTGGTAGTAGGGGATTCAATTATAAGAGGTGTAGATAGTTATGTGTGCACCCGTGATAGAGGGTCCCGTACGGTGTCTTGCCTGCCTGGTGCCTAGGTAGGGGACCTTCCAGATCAAGTGGACAGGCTTTTGGCCCCACCCGGGGTGGATCCAGTGGTCGTGGTGCATGTTGGCACCAATGACATAGGAAAGGGCAGAAGGGCTGTTCTGCAAGATAAATTTATAGAAGTCGCGGATAAGCTTAGAAGCAGAACATCCACGGTGGTATTCTCTGGAATACTTCCCGTGCCACGTGCAAGTCAGGCAAAATTAGCTGAGATAAGGGGATTAAATGCGTGGCTAAAATGGTGGTGTAGGAAAGAGGGGTTCAGGTTTATGGGGCACTGGAAGACCTTCTGGAACAGGTGGGACCTGTTCAAGCCGGACGGGTTGCATCTGAACCATAGGGGAATCAGTGTATTGGGGAGGCGTATGTGCAGAATAGTTGAGGAATGTTTAAACTAGGGACTGGGGGGGCAGGGAGGTCAGTTAAGAATTTATGTGGGGAGAGACGGAAAGCCCAAATAAATATTAAAAGTAGACACTGTAAAAGGCCTACCATTAGTGGTCTGTATTTGAATGCTAGGAGTATTAGAAACAAAATTAATGACTTAGAGGCTTTAATTTCTTCAGACAATTACGACATTATAGGAATAACTGAAACATGGATGAGTGACAATAATGGTGATGAATATAATATGGATGGTTATACGTTGTTCCGTAGAGACCGGATAGGCAAGAAGGGAGGTGGTGTTGCAGTATACGTAAAAGAAAACCAGCAGGCAAGGGATCTCACTGATAAAAATAAAAATTCAGAAGCTGTATGGATCAAACTTAATGCTAAAGATTCAAATGGCCTAATTGTCGGGGTTTGTTATAGGGCACCTAATGTAGCTGTAGAGGAAAGCAGAATATTATATGATGATATCAGGATTATGAGTAATAAAAATGATGTGGTGGTTATGGGTGATTTTAATTTACCTGGGATACAGTGGGACACAGTCTCTGGCTCTTCTGTAAATGAACTTGAGATGGTGGAATTAGTACAGGATTGTTTTTTTACTCAGTTTGTTAATACTCCTACCAGGGGAGAAGCCCTTCTTGATCTCGTTTTTTGTAATAACCAGGATAGGATTGGAAAATTAGAGGTTTTAGACACATTGTACGGTAGTGATCATAACATGGTTAAATTCGAGGTTAATTTTAGTGTCCGAAGAGCAAAGTCTAAATTAAAAGTATACAATGTTAGGAAGGCTAACTTTAATGGTATGAGACGGAAATTAGAAACTGTAAACTGGACAGAGTTAAATAGCAAAACAGTTGAAGAGGCATGGGAATTTTTCAAAAGCGCATTGTTGCAAGTGCAAGAGGACTTCATACCTGTTTCCAGCAAAACTAAATCTAGGAAACGACAACCAAGGTGGTTTACTAAGGAAATTAAGAATAAAGTCAGGAGGAAAAGGGCTCTGTTCCACAACTGGAAAATAACTAATGATTTCAAAATCAAGCAGGAGTATCTAAGTCTACAGGCAGAGTTAAAAAATGACATTAGGCTATCAAAGAGGGATGTAGAAAGAAAAATTGCATTGGAGGCTAAGCATGACAGTAAAGGTTTCTTCCAATATTTTAACTCCAAGAGAGCACTAAAAGCTGAAATCACTAATTTGCAGGATAGTAAGGGCCTTATAATTGATAACGAAATTGATATGGTAAACGAGTTTAATGATTATTTTTCAAGGGTGTTCACAATAGAGAACACAAGTAACTTACCACCAATTAATACGAATACAGCATCGTCTATGACCAATATATGTATAACTGAGGTTGATGTGATACTAAGCCTAGCTAAACTCAAAATAAATAAATCGCAGGGGCCTGATGGCATCTTACCTTTAGTCTTGAAAGAGATGAGGGATATTATTAGCCAACCTTTGACTTTAATATTCCAGAAATCGTTATCTGCGGGTGTGGTACCATCAGATTGGAAGCATGCTAATATAACACCCATATTCAAAAACGGGGATAGAAGTAATCCAGCAAACTATAGGCCAATCAGTTTAACTAGCATTACTGGAAAAATAATGGAAGCTATAATTCAAGTGAAAATGGTAGATTACCTAGATGCAAATAACATTATAAAGGATAGCCAACATGGATTTAGGAGAGGTAGATCCTGCTTAACGAATCTGCTTGAGTTCTTAGAGGAAGCTACAAGTGAAATTGATCACAAAAAGGCCTATGATGTGATTTACTTAGATTTCCAGAAAGCCTTTGATGTTGTCCCCCACAAACGGCTCTTGTTAAAGCTTAAAGCTGCAGGAATTTTAGGAACTCTGGCAGCTTGGATCAAAAACTGGCTAACTGATAGGAAGCAGCGAGTAGTTATTAGAGGCACTATGTCACAGTGGGCCTCCGTTTATAGTGGGGTACCGCAGGGTTCAATTTTAGGACCACTATTGTTCCTAATTTACATTAATGATATTGACACGAATACATACAGTAAACTGGTTAAATTTGCAGACGACACTAAGGTGGGCGGGGTAGCAGATACTAATCTAGCAGCAGAGAGGCTTCAACGGGATCTGGATTTAATTAGCGAATGGGCTGATACTTGGCAGATGAAATTTAACACAGATAAATGTAAGGTAATCCATGCAGGGAGCAGAAATATACAGTACAGATATTTTATGGGTTCCACTGAAATAAAGGTAGCTGATTACGAGAAAGATCTCGGTATGTATGTTGATGCTTCCATGTCCCACTCTCGCCAATGTGGGGAAGCAATAAAAAAGGCGAACAGAATGTTGGGTTATATCTCTAGATGTGTGGAGTTTAAGTCAAGGGAGGTGATGTTACACTTATATAATTCCTTGGTAAGACCCCACCTAGAATACTGTGTGCAGGTTTGGTCACCATACCTCTAGAAGGACATTGCTGCCTTAGAAAAGGTGCAACGAAGAGCTACGAGAATGATTCCTGGTCTTAGAGGAATGTCTTACGAGGAGAGGTTAGCGGAACTGAATCTGTTCAGCCTTGAGCAAAGGAGACTAAGGGGGGATATGATTCAGGTCTATAAGATTCTAACGGGTCTGGATGCTGTTCAGCCAAATGACTATTTCAGTATTAGTCTAAATACTAGAACTCGTGGCCATAAGTGGAAATTAGCGGGAGAACATTTTAAAACAAATTTGAGGAAGCACTTTACACAGCGTGTAGTCAGAGTATGGAATAGTCTTCCTGCTATTGTAGTGGAAGCTAAAACCATGGGTTCCTTTAAATCAGAGCTAGATAAGATTTTAACAACTCTGAGCTATTAGCTAAGTTATCCCCAAACAAGCTTGATGGGCCGAATGGCCTCCTCTCGTTTGTAAATTTCTTATGTTCTTATGTTCTTATGTAACGCCATCTGGTGATTATACCCCAAACTATTTCTGCTGTTTAATTATTGTGAGAATGGTTCAGCGGCCCACTAGTTCAATACTTTATTGTAAATATTAAACTGTGTGTGTGTGTGTGTGCACGCGCAAGTGAGCCTATTTGCTTGCCTGGTGCCGCTGAGTCACGTGAGCAGCATCGCTTACACAGACAGCTGCAGTGCATTCAGGACAGAATTTGTTTCAGAAATCAGCGACGCTAGAGGCAAGCTATTAGAAAATGTAGTTAAACTAATAGCTTCGCTACATGTAGTGGTGCTACTGCCCATCACCGTGTATAAACTTATTCCAATTTAGTTTTGACCAGGAGAGATTTTACTGGCTGGTTCGAAAACCCGCCAAAAGGCGTTTTTCTATAGAAAGAAGACGCAGCAGCCATGTCGGTGTTTTATATGCAACTTTTGCATTGCTTTCCGTAGTTTACAAATATTAATCTTTTGTGTTTTTTGAAGCGATATGCTATTGTTTTTTCACTACGTCAGTTTGCAAATGTAGTATAAAATGTAGTTAAAAATGTAGTTAAAAGTTTATTTTGTGCTTCTTCAATGAACCTGGCTGCTTATCTCTATCACAGGATCTGGAAACCTTGCAAGAGCTTCTAGCACGACGCTCGTCGCCAAAAGACCTCGCAGCCCAGTCACTGGTAAACTTAAGGACTAAAGGAAAGCAAACATGATTTGGAAATGCAAGTATTGTGCATTCAGTTGTAACAAAAGAGGGAAGCTATTAAAACATTACAGATTGAAGTATGGCAGCTACGCTAAATGTGAACCATTCCCTTGTCCATATCAAGAGTGTTTGTGTACGATCAGGAACTTCGGAATGCTTAAAACTCACTTATCCCGTTTTCATTCCCCAACTCAGTGCAAGCAATCTGAACCACATTTTCATGTTAAGTTACGTTTTCAGCTATGTGAGTTTCTTGAACCATGCCAAGACAGTATTTTACACACTCTTTGTAGAAAGTCAGGTAAACATGTATGTTTATATTTGAATTTTTTTATGTAAAAATGCCTGCCTGCCCTGTCCTACACCCTCGACCCGGCTTCCTCATTTGTCCCTGTCCATCATCGCCTCGTCCTGTCACTACATGTAGGACTGACATCCTCAGCTACGGAACCTTTGCTTGTGACCCGACTTCTCTTTTGGATATCCCTTCTGGCTTTGTTTACTCCCGGCTTTATAAATAAACCTGTCATCTCCTGCATTTCGGGGTCTGTCTCCTCCCTGCTCTCTGCACATTACACTTGTACTGAGAGGGCATCCAGTACTTACCAGCTGATTTCTTCAAGAACTGCTTTATAAGTACAGTGGTACCTCAGAACTCGAATTTAATCCGTTCAGAACTCCGGATCGAATTCTAAAAAGTTGTGATCGAATTTTCCCCATAAGAAATAATGGAAAACCAATTAATTGGTTCCCAGCCCCAAAAAATTACACCTAAATATGTTTTTTTTTAGAATTTAAACACAAAATTAACCGGATAAAACAAGAAGAGCATATACTGTACTAAACATATCTAAGCACATTTATCAAAACAGTAATTTGTAAAGTAAGAAAATAAATGTATCCAAACAATGTGTCCTGCCACGATCATTCGCTCCTTCCGTGTGCCACGCCCCCTCGTTAACCCCACGTGGAATCCCCGTGTGATCAGCTGTTTCTAGTTGGTTTCATTAGCCCTCTGTATCGCCCTCTGTGCGACTTTAACAAGGAACCCATCCAATGACAGCCTCTTTTGCCTCCTTTTCGATTTCGCAAAAATGTGGACATTGCATTGTCGTTAAACAGATTCATCACTCGCACTGCTACGCCCTTATTCAGGTGGTGCTTTTCTACAAAATTTTGACTATACGAGTGAGGCATGCTGACAGACCGAGCATGGGAAACGATTACCCACAATTCCGCAGCGTGAGAAAGTGAATAACCATTGGTTCAGTTGTGATGATGTGCGCTCAGCGTCAAAACAAGAAGCGCACGCATGCGCTTCCTGTTTTGAAGCCGAGCGCACGTAAAAACAAGGAGCGCATGTGTGCCATATGATTTTTGATGATACTTGGCGCTCCAAAACCAGGACTTGCTTGGTTTCCAAGTCAAAATTTATTAAAAATCTTTGCTTGTCTTGCGGAACACTCGTAATCTGAGGTTCCACTGTACTGTCTATCATTGTCAATGTATTTTTACTGTCTAAATATATGTATTCAGTTAGTGTAAACATGCACGGTGCTATCACAGCGAATGCGAGGCTGAGACTGAAGTGTTACCCTTTGTTTCTGCTGAGAGACTTGCAGCGTGACTTATTTCCCCACACGTACAAGTTATCTTAGGTCGGCGTTCATGGTTTGACTTCTGAGATTCAGATCGAGCTCTAGGTATTTTTTTTTTCGAACTGGTTGGTTCAACTCTTAAGAAATTCGAGTTCTAATGAGTTCGAGAACTGAGGTACCACTGTAATATCTATTGGTCATGTTTCATGATTCAATTTTTCATTTATTTTCCTGTTTTAAATCAAACTAATTTGTAATGTAATTTTCAACGAAATTCATGAGACTAAAACAGCCATGTGAGTGTATCTGGTTGAGAAGCATCTGGATCATCAATAATGTATTTCACAATTTTTAAATATATTCTCAAATTATGTCTGATATTGTTTTGTTTGGTTGAAAATGAACAATAAAATGTGTACAAAATGCTGCACAACTGAAATAACATTTTGTCATGTCTAGACTATACTGATGACAAGGATGGATACAGAGATTTGCCAACTGGAATCCTCTGCTTGAAAGAAGATATACCACAGCTCCCACTTTCTTGCTGTCCATCCTCTGTGGCAATCGTATTGGAGGGGAAAGTTGTGATGGATGATCTTGATGACCTACCCCAGGCAATGTGCCTTCAGTTTGGATTAATATATGCTCCATGCCCTAAGTGCATGGACCACACTTTCCATTTCATTCAGCAAGTTCTGTTGAGCTTGGGTAACACAGAGTTAAAAGGCAAGGTTCTAACTCTGAAGAATCAGCTGGCCATGTACAGTAAAATGGAAAGGATGTTATCAGGTCAGGCAACATTTTACAGTTACATTACAGTGACCATTCTGGAACAGGTCTATGATAAAGTCTATTTATACTTCCTGTGTTCAATTGATTTGTAATGTTTTACAGATAATCTGGTTAATAGCTTGATTGCTCTGTTGGCAAAAGTATTTCTTTTAATTTATATCTAATGTCTTTTTAAAAAGCTTTTAATGCAAGGCAAGGCCAGGTGTAACCTTCAAAATAGGACATAGTTCTCAGTTACATAGCTGTGTTTTTTTTCTGGCTATTGTTTTTCTGGCCTACTTGTTCAAGAAACTTATTCTTTTATTGTTGTGTACTGAATGAATAAAAACAAAAAGACAACATTCTGTTTCTTTTTATATTTCTATTTATTAAATATTTATTAAAACTAAATTTCATAATGTAGGGAAATGTAATATCCTTTAGTAAGTACACTCAATTTAAATATATTAGTTCATTCAACAGTACTTTTTTAGGGCTACCTCAAAGTTTTTAAGTTCATTGAACCTGAGTTTACTATATGTAACATGATAAATTTAAGTTATTCTAACAAGCAAAAACTGAATCTTATAGTGCATTGTTAACCTAGAACCTTAAGTACACTCAACTTGAATTTATTTGTTCATTCAACAATGCTTAACTTATTTTTTTAGGGCAATGAGTTACCTCAAAAATGTAGATGTAAATGTAGTTCATAACTCGCTGAAATTTTATTATAGAAACATGATAAAAACGTTGACTAAATCTGTAATCTGTCTTCTTTTCAAAACGTTAATTGTCGGAAGTATTAAAGTTTTTAAAATGAAGTTAAATCAGCAAAAAAGTAAACCATGTCACCTTACTTTGTTTTATCTGCATCGGGGGCGTGTAGTACCACTCTCACCCGAAGATCGCTATTCACATTCTAAATAGCTGCATTGCCACATATTCAAATGTCATTCGCATGGTAATTTGATGAACAACGCAGCGGTGAAACGTGATCCAGATACATCCCCATCAGCGCCATAAAAGGGGGGGGGGGGGGGTGTGGTCAGGTGTCAATGGCTCATCCATACACATGAAAGTTGCTACATATTCAATGAAAGGAGCCAGAAATAGTGACGAGTTAGGTTTTTCTTATTTATTTATCCAATTGAATGTTGCAACTACACCATTTAGTCATCTTCATGTAGCCAAGACTTTTGTGATCAGATATCTGGGATCAAAACAAACTTCCACCATTGCTTACTATTTACTTTTATAATGTTTCTGCAAGTGTTCCAAACTGCATTTTGCAATGTCTATACTTTGATGTCAAATTACAAACTTCACATAAAGCTGTACAAAGTACACTAAGATAAAGATGAGTTTGTTGCCAAAACAAATATATTAGAAATAATTTATTTGCCATGAATTAACTTTATGATATTGAATGAAATGTGTGACCATGCCCCAGTCAGTGAAAGTGTGTTTCCTACCCCTAGACCCCAGAGGGTAAATTGCAAAATGATTGGTTCAGGTCACTATTCACCAAAAATATGCAGTGATATGAGAACCCATGTGAGGATATGACCTCACCAAGAGATATAGTATAGAGGAAAAACAGAAGAGGACCAAAAACTGAGCCCTGAGGGATGCCAGTGGAGAGTCTGTGTGGTGTAGATGTGAATCCGTTCGATGCCACTTAATATGATTGGCCTTCTATGTAGGAAGAAAACCATTGCCATACAAAGCCACAAATTCCAAAACTCATAAGGACAAAAGTGTCTTGTGTTTGACTCGGTCAAATGCTGCTGAAAGGTCAAGGAGAATGAGGACAGATGACAGTTTGGCCACTCTGGCAGCATGTAGCTTCTCAGTGACAGTCAAGAGGGCAGTCTCTGTGGAATGTGCTACTTTGAAGTGAGATTCATTAGGCTCATGAAGGTTGTTCTGAGAGAGATAGAGAGACAGTTGATTGTAAACTGTGTGGTCAAGGATTTTTGAAAGAAAGGAGAGTAGTTGCTGATGTCTGAGGGATTCAGAGTGTGTTTCTTCGGGATGGGAATAACCTTGGCTTTTTTCAATGTTGTTGGTACATGACTAGATGTTATGGAGCTATTAATGATAGTGGTGATGAAGGGGAGAAGATCTTGAGAGATTTTCTGAAGCACTGTGGAAGGGATTGGATCCAGTGGGCAGGTGGAAGGATTGCATAACAAGAATACTTCCAGAATCTCTTCTGTTGCTAGATGTGGGAGAGAATGTCTGTTAGAATTGATCAATCTTCTCATTAAAGAAGTTGGCAAAGTATTCATTATACAGGGAGGAAGGAGCAGGAGGAGTTAGTGGATTAAGTAATAACGTAAAGATGTTATGGAGTTTGCGAGGATCATGTGCAGAGATTTTCATTTTTTTTTCTTGCAGAAGGCACTCTTAGCAGCAGTCAAATCAGATGAGAATTTGGACAGGTAAGTGCAGTAAGTAGACCGACTTCTTCCACTTTCTCTCAACTACTCTTAATTCTCTTCAATTGATATGCAACCTATCCGATAGCCAAGGAGCAGAGCTTAGAAGATAGTGGACAGAGGTGATCCATGGATGAAGAAAGTGAGGAGAAAAGAGTGTTGGTTGAAGAGTGCAGGAAGAAAGAGATGAGAGGGAGAAAGAGTGGAGGTTCTGTTGATTGGAGGAGAAATATTGATAGCTGGGTTTAGGCAAGAGAGGTAGGGTGATGGTAAAAGATACAAAGTGATGATGAGAGATGTGAAGTGGGGTGGCAATAATGTCAATAGCTGAAAACGGACAGCTGAAGACTGGGGTGTTTCCTTCTTTGTGCATGGGAGAGCAACTGTTGTATATCCAAGAGAAGGAACAGAGAAGAGGGAGAAGGCAGGAGGAATGTAGCTTATTGAGAGTGAGGTTGAAGTCTTCAAGGAGAGCGAGAGGGGTGTTGTCAGTAGGGAAGAGACTGAGGAGTATATCCATTTCTTCAAGAAATTGACCTTGGGGAGCAGGAGGGTGGTAGGGTGGTAGATCACAATGATGAGATGGTTGATCGGTGAAGAAATTGCAACTGCATGGAATTCAAAGGATGAGATGTTCAGATGGCAGCAGACCTGTACCACCACCTCTTCCAGTTTCTCATGGAGTATGAGAAAAGCCATAACCAGAGGAAAGAACAGCTGGTGTAGCTGAGTTCTGTGGGGATATCCAGGTCTCAGAGCCAGAAAGTTGGGAGAGTGATGGGAAGCAAGGGTGGAGATTAAATTAGCCTTCTTTATAGCAGACTGACAGCTCCAGACAAGAAGAGAGGGTAGATAAGGTTACTGATGGTACGGCCTCAGGATTGTGGATGGGATCCTCTGGGTCTAGGAGATTTGAGGACCGCAATAGGTTTCAGGCACATGTCTGTACAGATGCTCCTCTACTTATGAATGAGATATGTTCCAAATTGCCGTTCGTTACTTAAAATATTCCTAAGTTGTTATTCAGCATCATTTTAAGGTTATATACAAGTACAAAGAACTAGGATGCTGCGAGTATGCATGCTACGCTGCTATGCAGCGGGAGTAGCTGCCAGAAGACGTACTACCCGGAATTGGCGCGCAGAAAAAAAATTGATGTTGCGGACAGGAAAAGCAAGCCCAATGAACACAATTTGGATTTACAGTCCTCTTCGTTCGTATGTCTGAAAGTTTGTAAGTTGAAAGTTTCATAAGTAGAGGAGCGTCTGTAGTTCAAATTATATCTAAAGTTTAAGTATGGCTAACAGAGCTCTAATAGAGCTGATAGCCACTTGCACAAGAGGAAAAAGACGCCAGTAAAGGGAAGAGGAGAAAGACACCAGTAAAAGGAAGAGGAGAAAGACACCAGTAAATTATCACTTACCATTTAAGTCATGCTGTTAAGTGTTGCAGAATATACGCTGAAAGCTTCCAACTGCCACAGGCCTCTTCGAGAGGTGAAATGTTATGTTCAATTGGGTTAAGATCTGGTGATTGACTTAGTCAGTCCAAAACCTTCCATTTTTTCCCCTGATGATGTCCTTTGTTGAGTCCTTTATAGTGTGTTTTGAATCATTGTCTTGCTTAATAATAAAATTCCTCCCAATTATTTTGTGTTTTTCTCCATAAATTGGCAGACAGTGTAGACTGCTGCATTCATTCTGGTACTACCATCCTGAGTTACATCATCAAAAAAAATGACTGAGCCTGTTCCGGAAGCAGCCATGCCATGACACAACCTCCCAAGCCATGACACAACCTTCACCATGTTTCACAGATGAGTTTGTATGTTTAGAATCTTCTTTCTCCATACTTTGGCCTTTCCAACACTTTGGTAGAGATTAATCTTTGTCTCATCAGTCCTTAAAACTTCTGTTCCAGAACTGTTGTGGCTCATACCTGTAGTATTTCGCAAATTCTAATCTTGCAATATGGCCTCTATTTTGCTCTTTTTAAAGTCTCCTTCAAACAGTGGACTGTAATATTTCCACCCCTGCTTTTTGGGTGTTGTTATGGACTGTTGTTTTGGAGTTTTTCTTTACTGCTCTCACCATTTGTCTGTCATCAGTTGTTATTGTTTTCCTTGGATGACCAGCTCGATGCCTGTTGCTCAGTACACCTGTGGTTTCCTTATTTTTCAGGACATTCCAAATTGTGGTACTGACTATGCCCAGTGTTTTTAAATACCTCTGACGGATTTTCCCCTTTTTCTCAGCTTCAGAATGACATGCTTTTCTCCCATAGACAGCTCTTCGGTCTTCATGTTGGTCTACCCTTCTTAAAAAAAATGCAGTCTTCAGAGGTCAAAGCCAAAGCTTAAACTGAGAGTAGGTATGCAGGACTACTTAATGATTAAACAAGCAATCTTATATGACACACCTGGGTAACAAGGAACACCTGTTGCTTGTCATGTTCCAGTACTTTTACTCACTTGAAAAACTGGGTGGTTAGATACAAAAACTGGGGAAAGAGCATACCTCGAACTGAGAGGTGACCTGTACTATTGGCCCTCCAAAGGTTATTCTCTGCAAAGCGGGTGTATTTTCCCTCATCTCTCCGACTGATGTTAGTGATCCAGAGATTACCATCTGCTGTTCTATGGTGTTTAACATTTCTAGATGTAAATACCAGGGAATAGAAGCTGAAACTCTGATCTCTCTTCTCATATTCATCTTTTGATCTCACACAAAAACTTCTTCAATGCACAGCAAAAATAAATTAATTGGCCTTGCTGTTCCAATACCTTTGTAGGGGACTGTACGATGAATGTTCCTGTTATCAAAACTCTGTGCTTTTCTCACATGGAGGCTGGGGAGGAGCCAACAAAGAACTACTTTAAAATCGTTCATTAAATCTGTAATAATGAAGGCTTTTGGGAAACACTGAAAAATCTGACTCGTTCTTTACCTATGTCATCCGTTATCTTGTTCGTCATTCAATAAGATTAATCGTTATCGGGAAATGCACGCCAGATCATATTTTGTAGGAAGCCAAAGGAAGAGTACTTATTTATCCATTGCTATTAAGTGGAACTCTAAGCAAATCTGAGTCATATACATTATGTAGGTCAACTTAAAATTTACTACAATTACTTGATCTTACGAATATGACACACTAAGGGAAATTGGAATAGTTCTTTAAAATATATAAATTAAACCAAACATGGGGTTTCAATTATAATACTCTAAGTGTTTCCTATGAAATAAATTCCATACTCATGAGTTTAAATAAATCTGTACATATGTCACTTTGAAATAGGGTTATGTCTCAATAGATGTTGTGATTATAACTCACAGTCTCTGTACGACGAAAGTGTCCGTGGGGTTCTTCTAGGTCCAACAGGACTCCATTTAGTGACCAGGTGAAAGTTAGGTCCATAGTGGGGTCATGAGATGCATGACACTGTAAGGTGACATTGTCTCCTTGGTTGATATCTGCATTGGAGGGAGCTAGAGTAATTTTGGTTGCATCTGGAGAGGAGAGAATTAGATGGAAAGAATTAGAGGCAATTAGGGGATACAGACAGAGAAATATAAATATTAGAGACAGTCTAGAAATGAAAATTGTTAATAAAGATTACATAAGTAAATGGCATTCAATATAATTCAATATTGAATAGTACCCAGTATAATTCAAATAGTATTTTTAAGATGTCCTTTCCCACAAATGTAGCAAAATATTACAGGTTAGCAAAAGAGGAAGCTGGGGAGAGAGCATACCTCGAACTGAGAGGTGACCTGTGCTATTGGCCTTGCCAAGGTAATTCTCTGCAAAGCAGGTGTATTTTCCCTCATCTGCCCGACTGATGTTAGTGATCCAGAGATTACCATCTGGTGTGACCGTCACCCTAAACAGAGCAGAGCAATGAAATGTGAAATATATAAAGGGCAACATGCAGAGATACACCATATGCTATGACTGCTTTTATAAAATTAGGCTGTGTTGAATTTCAAGGCTGTCTCAACCAATAAATATACTAGTACATATAGATAGGAAGCATACATTCTCATGCTTTCATGTGGTACATCTTAAAATTTTCATGCAATTAATTTTTCATTTTTAGTTACATGAACTACATATTTTAATGAACATTATTTTTATTTAGTAGTTATTTAAATCATTGGCCCCAAGATGATTTGATTATTTAGGGTATGACGGTAAAAGAAAGAAAGTGAAAGAAGGACAGGCTGCAGGTGTCATCAAATTAAAATCCTTAAGCATCTTCCAGGAAGCCATAAAATCAGCAAGAGCAAAATATTTCTCTGACTTGATATCAAAACACAACCATCAACCAAAGGTTTTATTTAACACCTTAAGCACTTTAATCAGTCCCCCAGACAGATCAACACGTTCTTTTAGAGTGCCTGGAGCATTGGGTGGGCATCTTGGGATCTGCATTGCAAACCTTTTCAGTATCTTTTAACGGAGCCCCATCCGACACTGCCACCCCCCCGTATGGTGTACCACAGGTGTTTAGCTGTGTTGCATAATATCAAAGCACTGAGTGTGCTATCACTGCTACGCTGACGAACGCAGCTCTACCTCCCTTTGAAACTCATTTACCCCAATGCGCTGCAACGCCTGTTTGACTGCCTAAAGGACATGAAGCAGTGGATGGTGACAAATTTCCTAAACCTGAATGAGAGCAAGACGAAGATATTAATAATTGGATCCCTGGTTGCTGTCAGTCATGTAGCTTATGATTTGGGACCACTAGCAGACTCCATTAGACTGCACACTAAGAATCTTGGTTTTTCATTTGATTTGGATTTTAAATTTGACAAACAAATACAGTAGGCTACCTCGACCCATGAACAATCCTGTTCATGAACAAATTGGGTGGCGAACCAGATATTTGAAAATTTTTTGTACCATGTTTCAGGCTGCGAACACACAAATATCCCCAAAAAGGGTCTATTGAAAGCGCCACAAAGAACTGAAGAAGTGTACATTATGCCCAAGAACGGTTGTGGAATGTATAAAAAACTTGTTGTAAAAATATGTCTTTACTATATCACTTCAGAGGTTGAATATCTGAAAAACGAAAAAAAATAGAGAGAGAATGTTGTGTTTTTTAACAGTCACATATCTATACATAAAATTACAGTACTCTATTAATAACATGAATTATTAAGTAACTCCTATTTAAGTGTTATATTCTCCATTCAGACATAGTGGCAACTGCGTATTGTTTGTTTACAGTACAAACAAAGAAGTTCATCGCCATACAACGCGTGGCATCACGAAATGTACATAAAAATTTTAGGCATATGAAAATAATGTACAGTATAATAAAAAAAATCACATTTTCGAAATTACTGTGTTGTTTTTGACTGTTACTCAGTCTTTTAATGCTTTGTGGTTCTTTTCCGTGTAGGGTGACCACCTAATCCATGTCAGGAGGGACACTATGAGCTACTTCAGCTTTAACAAACTACTTTAAAGCTGAAAGGGTTCTGTGCTCTGCAAAATGTTTGGTTAGTTCCTAGATTGAAAGACTCATCCAGCTGTTTCGCATTAACATTACTGATACATATGCATGATTATAGGAGACTGACCAATCAGCATACGGCAAGAACCCAGTGCTTACGTGAAATCCTGGTCCTTTTAATTGAAATGTTTACAAATCCTGTTGTAGCTCATACTGTCCCTCCTGACATGGATTAGGTGGTCACCCTATTTCCGTGTTTTGGCGTCTTTCGAACAACCAGGCTGCCAACAAGCATATACTCAGTTGTGTATTGATCCGCCTTCCATAAACATATGTTCTCTTTCCCTTTTTTGCTCTTTAAGGTTATTTTAATTCAAGTCTATATTCTTGGTCACAGAAAAACATGAAAAAAAGAAAAAAATTCAGTGTTACTGAATGAATTATTTGTGTTTACATTATTTTTTAATGGGGAAAAATTATTCAGGTCACGAACTTTTCAGGTTGCGAACTGAGTCCTCGAACAAAGTTAAGTTTGTGAGCTGAGATACCTGTAGACACTGTAAATGCAGTCATTAAATCTTTTTACCATCTCAGAGTTTTAAGCAAGGTCAAGCGCATGTACTCTTTTAGTGATTTTGAGGTGTTCACCCATGCTTTTATTACCTCATGCCTGGACCAGAGCATGTGAGCGGAGCGGAGTGGTGAGAATTTCCGCTCCTCGCTCAAGAGGCTGTTGGCTCCGCCCGCTCCTCCGCTCTAATTCGCACTAACCCCTGATTTACACTGGATGCGTATCCGTTGCGGTGCGTTTCCGACATGGCAGCCGCAGGCAATCGCCGCCAATAAAGTCAATGCATCAGTTTACACCAGATCCGCTGCGTTGCGTCTCCGCTACGTCTCTGTTCCGTCACGCGTCCGGCAGTCCGACACCCCTGATTTACACTGGATTTGTATCCGCTGCGGTGCGACTGCGCTGCATTCGCATTCTGTCCGAGGTCGTCCGCCAATTCACACTGGACGCGTTTGTGGTCCGTATCTGATCCGGCGCGCCGCTGGTTTGCGAGATCACATGACCACGGGAGAATAACATTTAACATAACATTTATCTATGTTTCTATGGATAAAATAATGTGTCACTCCCATATACACTCACCTAAAGGATTATTAGGAACACCTGTTCAATTTCTCATTAATGCAATTATCTAATCAATCAATCACATGCCAGTTACTTCATTGCATTTAGGGGTGTGGTCCTGGTCAAGACAATCTCCTGAACTCCAAACTGAATGTCAGAATGGGAAAGAAAGGTGATTTAAGCAATTTTGAGCGTGGCATGGTTGTTGGTGCCAGACGGGCCGGTCTGAGTATTTCACAATCTGCTCAGTTACTGGGATTTTCATGCACAACCATTTCTAGGGTTTACAAAGAATGGTGTGCAAAGAGAAAAACATCCAGTATGCGGCAGTCCTGTGGGCGAAAATGCCTTGTTGATGCTAGAGGTCAGAGGAGAATGGGCCGACTGATTCAAGCTGATAGAAGAGCAACTTTGACTGAAATAACCACTCGTTACAACCGAGGTATGCAGCAAAGCATTTGTGAAGCCACAACACGCACAACCTTGAGGCAGATGGGCTACAACAGCAGAAGACCCCACCGGGTACCACTCATCTCCACTACAAATAGGAAAAAGAGGCTACAATTTGCACAAGCTCACCAAAATTGGACAGTTGAAGACTGGAAAAATGTTGCCTGGTCTGATGAGTCTCGATTTCTGTTGAGACATTCAAATGGTAGAGTCAGAATTTGGCGTAAACAGAATGAGAACATGGATCCATCATGCCTTGTTACCACTGTGCAGGCTGGTGGTGGTGGTGTAATGGTGTGGGGGATGTTTTCTTCGCACACTTAGGCCCCTTAGTGCCAATTGGGCATCGTTTAAATGCCACGGCCTACCTGAGCATTGTTTCTGACCATGTCCATCCCTTTATGACCACCATGTACCCATCCTCTGATGGCTACTTCCAGCAGGATAATGCACCACGTCACAAAGCTCGAATCATTTCAAATTGGTTTCTTGAACATGACAATGAGTTCACTGTACTACAATGGCCCCCACAGTCACCAGATCTCAACCCAATAGAGCATCTTTGGGATGTGGTGGAATGGGAGCTTTGTGCCCTGGATGTGCATCCCACAAATCTCCATCAACTGCAAGATGCTATCCTATCATTGTGGGCCAACATTTCTAAAGAATGCTTTCAGCACCTTGTTGAATCAATGCCACGTAGAATTAAGGCAGTTCTGAAGGTGAAAGGGGGTCAAACACCGTATTAGTATCCGTCAAAAATAGACTTGATGCGCATCTCGACGGACTGCCGGACGCGTGACGGAACAGAGACGTAGCGGAGACGCAACGCAGTGGATCTGGTGTAAACTGATGCATTGACTTTATTGGCAGCGATTGCCTGCGGCTGCCGTGTAAAATTTTACGTTACGTGAAATTAAAAAAAAATCTTATTAGACCTACTTTGAATGACAAAACGAATTTATTTGATTACCAATATTTACTTTATAGGCTTTTATACTTTAATTTACTTTATAGACTTGATATGCTACAACCATATAAAACTTGCACGCGTTTTGCTCTGGCTTTCGCTTGTTCACGTAGCACACTCATGTTTCTGAGAAAAGTGATTCCAAAGTGAATCTTTACTCACTGAAACAGTTTCACCACATTGTTGTTCTTGCTGTACATTCTTGTCATCTATACGTTTGATAAGAATAGTACACTTTTATGATTTATCAGTTTCCTTTGTGAAATACTTTGCGAATTCCATCTCGGCCAATTTGTGTAACAGTCTTGATAATTGTACAGATGAATTCTGGGTAGATTTGGGCACGCCTCAGAATTGTGGTGTGAGCGGTATCGGAGCGAAATTGGAGCGAGACAAAGCGACCGCTCCAGCCTTAATTAAAAAACTGCTCCACGCTCTGATCAAATTCCGCCCGCTCCGCTCCTCGCTCACGCTCCGCTCCGCTCACATGCTCTGGCCTGGACTATTGTAATGCACTTTATTTTTGGGACAGCCAGACTGCGTTGTCTCTACTGCAGGTGGTGCTAAATTCTGCTGCACGCCTACTAATCAAATCTTAAAAAATGTGCCACATCAGTCATTTTAACATTGTTACACTGGTTACCGGTGAAACTTCAAGTAGAGTTAAAAATTTTACTGTTCATTTTTAAAGCGTTGAATGGGGGAACACCAGCCTATATCAGTGACCTCATACATTTGTACTGTCCACCGAGAGCCCTGAGGTCATCTGATCAGCTGCTGCTCTCCATACCAACCAGCCGTTTGAGGAAGAAAGGTGACCATGCTTTCTCCGTGGCTGGGTCCAAGTTGTGGAACATGCTCACTCGCCATGTCCGATCTGCACCCACTATTGAATGTTTTAAGTTGAGGCTAAAAACTCATTTATTTGCCGAGTACTGATGTAATTAGTTTTTTTCCCCTTGCCTTTTATGCTTATTGTTTTTATTGATGTAAAGCCACTGGTTGATTTTAACAGTGCAATATAAATTAAATGATTTCACTTGACTTGACTAGGGAAATCTTTCATTTCTCTCTAAAACCTAAATTTCAACTTCACTAAGAATTCAAAAATGACCATGGGAACTTAAATATTGGCACAGCATGCAGGACGAAGGGCTTGGAAGCTGGTGTTAGGCAAAAAGGGGTTCTATTAACTGAATGTGAGCAGGGAAACTAACAAGACCGTGAGGGATCAAAACAAGAAGGCCAATATGGGGAAGGACACAGGCAAACAGGAGGACTGACATCAATGACCGGTCTGAGACTGACAAGACAGACACGTACTGAAATACAAAGATTAACGAGGGGTAACAAGCAACAGGCATGGCTCATCTGGGCCACATTAAGAAAGAGACAGATGGGTCAAGCAGAGGTGACGGGCATATTAGTAAAGAGGGAGAACAAACCAGCATAAATTGTCAAAAAACCCAACTACTGAACAAACGTCCAGGGCTGATTTTTAATCCCAAACCAGCTCTACTAACTAGAGCTGCACCATTGTAGAAATTTGATGAATACCGACAGACTGTCAATAGCATTAATCAGCAAACCAGTCAGACACTTGTCAGGCTGGGACAGTGGGGGCGAGGGGGCGGGGTGCCGGCAGTGAAATTGGCCAAACTTGCTGACGTAGATAAGCAGAATGATGTCACATATTTCTTTTTATTCTGTGGAAAATGAGAGATTGATCTGATGGCCAGAATTAATTAATTGTAAACGCTGCAGGCTTGTACACCTCTTTAAGTGATAAATGACCCAGTAAAATCCCTCGTCCTCCACTACAAGAAATGGCTGATCGTCCAATTCAGTCATCTACAATTTTTTTTGTGCCTTTAGCTCTGGTGCTGATAACTTTGTATATTATTATAAAGTTTAATATTGGCCGGCAGTATCAACCAAGATCGACATATTGAACTGATGCTGATATCTTACTTTTTAATGAATATTGCCATATGTTAAACTGATAGTAATAGTAATATTAATATTAGCAAGTAATATTAGGCTAGGCCTAATATTACTTGCTAATTAGCTAATTCAACTAATGGTCTTGATTACTGCTACCATAGTTAGCAAAAACTATTACTTTTTTGCACTACAAAATAGGACCATGTCCAAAAAGCATCATAGTGCAAAGATTATCTTAACCATTAGAGAATGAGTTCTGCAAGGCAAAACAAGGGTGAGTTTTTGCCAAAAGTGTCAAATCACAAAGTTCATGTCCATAACGCATAGATTATCCGGTAGGTATCCAGTATCCTTTATGAATACTAATGAGCCTTCCTCTGTCATCCTGCATTTTGAAAACGTGCTGGCACTGCTACTTAGCATATCTACCTGAAGCATATGAACACAACAGTGCACAACCCAGAAGTAGGGGTATCTTCAAGGAGTATTTTGGCCACAAAAGTCAATTAGAATTGATTATGGCAGTACATATTAAATGCAGCTGAATCTCAACTACAATAATCTGTTTATTGATTGATGCATGTTTATGCCACTATTAATGCATTTTTATACCACATATTATTTACATACAGCAACATCTCCCCATCTTTCAACCACTTATCCAATACAGGGTCATGGTGAGCCTGCATGCAGTCTATCTTAGGATTCACAAGGCACAAGGCAGGGCAATGCCCTGGACAGGGTAAGAGGTTGTAAGATCCCAGCATACCAGCATTGTTAGGTGTGGTGGTAACAGCTTCAGGTTTTGAAGATACTTGTCATTTAGCTAGGATCGTAAAACTGAATAGAACACCAAACATGATAAATACAGACAAACTCTTGAGGGGAAAAAATCAGTTTGAAGAACAAGACTGAGACAGAGGATTAAAAAAACACATCAGAGGGAAAAGAAATGTTTGTACTTCCCTAAATATTATTTCAACTAGGACATGGACAATCATAGCTGAACATTGTATCTTCCATATGTACAATATCTACAGACAATCTCACATCAAAATACACATTTAAAATTAAATATTTATTAAAATATGTATTCTTAATAAATATTATGAATAAGTATGGGTGAACAGAACAATGACAAAAAATGACACTACTTAATATGAGGATGAGAAGAAGAGACACAAAATCCAGAAAACTTAAATGAATGTTTTGAGTGACTAAGTAATGGACAGCTATGTCTTGCCTGCTATTGTTAGTCAGAAGCTCTGTGCCACGGCTCCAGAAGAGGGTGGGTTTGGGGGCAGCACGTGGCTTGCACTCCATCATCACCTGCCCCCCTCGCGCTGCTGGAACAAGCCTCCGAACTGGATTCTGGCGAAAATCTGGGGCCAGGACTATGGCAGGCCAGGGAAACAGAGGCAAGAAGAGGAAATAATAGAGATAGAGCCGAGAGAAAAGACATGAAAAGACACACTATATAGAGGATAAAAAATTATTCTGATGAGCTAGTTGGGGAGGCCTGACAGGGACAATACAATGCATCAACACAGTGGTGCAACATAAGTATGATAGGTTAGTAAAAAAAAAATAAAGTATAAAGAAGAAGATTAATTTAAAACTTGAATTATTGCTTCATAAATATTCATTTAATTTTCCTTAAAAATACCCATTTCATTTTCCTTAATGGCTTATTGCGTGCAGGGTCCAGTGAGCCTGGAGCCTAATCCAGGAAACACTGAGGACATACGCACACAATTGTACATTAATGGAAATTTATAGACAAAAATTCAAGTCAACTCAACAATTCAAGAAACTTTTCGGACAGTGATTAACACTACAGCCTTACACCTCTTAGTGTGCAGCTCAATTCTGGCCATTGGTGCTGTGTGCGTGTCACATGCCCTTTCATGTTTATCTGAGTTTCTTCCAAATTCTCTGGTTTCTAATGTTGCCCTGGGATGTACTGGCATCCTATTCAGGGTGCTCCCTGGCCTGACATTGCTGTACAGGATCCAAGATATCACAATACTGAACAAGCAGGATGGATAGATAGTTAATATATTCCTTTTGAAAATCTCCATCTCTTAAATTTATGTATGGTAGTACCTTAATGTGTTCATTTTGGCATCTCACCTTGAACCCTTAGTTCTGCATTAGAATAGATGGTGCCATGCTTGTTCTCAGCCACACACTGGTACATCCCAGAGTCTTCTAGTGCCAAATGGCTTATTTTCAGCAGTCCACCGTTGACTTCAATTCGATCCTGATGTCCAAGTAGATTATAATTATGAAGTAGTAGCAGAACATACAATAATAAATGAATGTTATATTTAAATGGTTTGATTCTATTGACAGTGCTGAATATCATGATATATTTTAGTTAAAATGTTTTTTTTGCAAACCTGTGTGCTGATTGACTGCCCATTGCGCAACCAGCGCACAGACGGACGAGGCTTCCCTGCTGATGCACAACTCCAGCGCAGTTCTGAACTTATTTCGACCTCTGAGTCACTCATTACATGCAGCCATTCTGGCTGGGCTATGAGAAAGTTGTTGATCGTGATAAGTATTCCAGAAACAGTACATAAACCACATTTACAAATCATTCTAAATACAACCAAGGAAAATACAACACTGTGGTAATGTGCTTTTTTTTATCTGTGGTTAAATTGGAAGAGAAATTCATTTATCTGTTACCTTGCAGTATAATGCGACCTTGGTAGACGTCACGACCCTCTGAATTTTCGGCCTCACACTCATATATCCCTTCATCATCAAATTCAAGCTCTGGCAGTATCAGAATGGGCCCACTGGCACCCGTGGAGGCCTTGGAAGGCAAGTTCCCATCCACTTTCCTCCAGCGTATCTGTGGTACAGGACTTGGGGGAAAATGGCAGAGGTCAGGAAAGTTTCCTGCTGTGATTACAAAATAACCAAGTTATCCGCTTATAGTCAAAGCATACAGAAATTGCGTTTTCCATTCAAGACTGTCAAGCTGACAGTTGTTGTTAAGTGCATCAGTAAATGTTCAACTATACAACAGAATGGGATACTAACACTATTAATAATACTCCTGGGGAAATGCTCGTACCCCATTTTGCTCTCCATGAGACTCACAGAAACATGTACAGGTTAGAGCAAGTTTGGAGGTTGCAGTACAGGGTCAACCAGCATGCAGCACCCCTGGAACTGGGAGTTAAGGGCCTTGCTGAAGGGCCCATGGACATATGACTATTGTCCTGAGGCCTGAACTGGCAACCATCTAATCACAGGCACAGAGGCTTAGACAGCCAAGCTCCAGCACAATTAAGCTTTAGAAATTATTTTGAATTTGGGAAATTAAATTTACTTGGCCTTATTTCTTTTACAGAAAATCTCAATTGGTGGTAAACATTTTTATTGCAGACATTTAATTTAATGATGAAAATTAGTCATTTGCTAACATTCTATAATCATTTGGAATCATCCATCCATCCATCCTCTACCGCTTGTCCGGGTCAGGTCGCAGGGGCAACAGTCTAAGCAGGGAAACCCAGACTTCCCTCTCCCCGGCCACTTCGTCCAGCTCCTCTGGGGGAATCCCGAGGCGTTCCCAGGCCAGCCAAGAGACAGTCTCTCCAGCGTGTCCTGGGTCTTCCCCGGGACCTCCTCCCAGTGGGACATGCCCAGAACACCTCACCAGGGAGGCGTCCAGACCCCGAGATGCTTAAACTCCTTCACTTGGGGAAGAACCCCATCCCCGATCCAGAGAGAGCATTCCAACCTTTTCCAGCTGAGGACCAAAGTCTTGGATTGATTCTCATCTCAACCGCTTCACTCTCGGCTGCGAACTGCTCCAGTGAGAGCTGAAGGTCACCAAACCAAACACCCTCAACGTCCTAGCTGCGCCTAGAAATTCTGTCCATAAAAGTTATGAACAGAATCAGTGACAAAGGGCAGCCCTGGCAGAGTCCAACCCTCACCGGAAACGAGTCCGACTTACTCAGGACAATGCGGACCAAGCTCTGACACCAGTCATACAGGGACCGAACAGCCCTTATAAGTAAGCCCGGCACGCCATACTCCCCTAGCACTCCCCACAGGATTCCCCAAGGGACATGGTCGAATGCCTTCTTCAAGTCCACAAACCACATGTAGATTGGTTGGGCAAACTCCCATGCACCCTCCAGGACCCTGCTGAGAGTATACAGCTGGTACACTGTTCCATGGCCAGGGCGAAAACCACACTGCTCCTCCTGAATCCAAGGTTCAACAATCCGACGGACGCTCCTCTCCAGGACCCCCGAATAGACCTTACCAGGGAAGGCTGAGGAGTGTGATCCCCCTATAGTTGGAGCACACCCTCCAGTCCCCCTTTTTAAAGAGGGGGACCACCACCCCGGTCTGCCAGTCCAGAGGCACTGCCCCCGATGTCCACGCGATGCTGCAGATGCGTGTCAACCAGGAGAGCCCCACAGCATCCAGAGCCTTGAGGAACTCCGGGCGGATCTCATCCACTCTTGGGGCCTGGCCACCGAGGAGCTTTTTAACCACCTCAGCGACCTCCACCCCAGAGATAGGGGAGTCCACCCCCATATCCCCAGACTCTGCTTCCTTGTTGGAAGGTGTGTCGGTGGGATTGAGGAGGTCTTCGAAGTACTCCCTCCACCAACCCAAAACGTCCCGAGTTGAGGTCAGCAGCACCCTATCCCCACCATACACAGTGTTGATGCTACACCGCTTTCCCGCCCTGAGCCACTGGATGGTGGACCAGAATCTCTTCGAAGCCATCCGGAAGTCGTTCTCCATGGCCTCACTAAACTCCTCCCACACCCAAATTTTTGCCTCAGTGACCAGCAAAACTGCATTCCGCTTGGCCCACCAGTATTCGTCGGCTGCTTCTGGAGTCCCACAGACCAAAAATGCCCGATAGGACTCCTTCTTCAGATTGACAGCATTCAGATTGACGGTATGTTCGGGGATTGCCGCTGCAACAGGCACCGACCACCTTACGGCCACAGCTCTGGTCAGCCGCCTCCACAATGGAGGCGTGGACATAGCCCTTTCAGACGCAATGTCCCCTGCCTCCCCTGGGACTTGGGCAAAGTTTTGCCAGAGATGAGAGTTGAAGCTCCTCCTGGCAGGTGATTCCACCAGACATTCCCAGCAGACCCTCACTATACGCTTGGGCCTGCCAGGCCTGATCGGCTTCCTCCCCCACCAGCGGAGTCAACCTACCACCAGGTGTTGATCGGTTGACAGCTCCGCCCCTCTCTTCACCCGAATGTCCAATACATAGGGCCGTAAGACCGATGACACGACCACAAAGTCAATCATCAAACTGCGGCCTAGGGTGTCCTGATGCGATGTGCACATATGGACACCCTTATGTTTGAACATGGTGTTCATTATGGACAATCCGTGATGAACACAGAAGCCCAATAGCAGAACACCACTCTGGTTCAGATCAGGGGGGGCATTCCTCCCAATCACGCCACTCCAGGTCTCACTGTCATTGCCCACATAAGCATTGAAGTTCCCCAGCAGAACAAGAGAGTCCCTAGGGGGAGTCCTCTCCAACACCCCTTCCAAGGACTCCAAAAAGGGTGTGTATTCTGAACTGCCGCTTAGTGCAAACAACAATCAGGACCCGCCCCCCCCACCCGAAGGCAAAGGGAGGTTACCCTTTCGTCCACCGCAGTAAACCCCAATGTACAGGCCCCCAGCCAGGGGGCAAGAAGTATGCCCACCCCTGCTCGGCGCCTCTCTCCGTGAGCAACTCCAAGGTGGAGGAGGGTCCAACCCCCCTCAAGAGACTGGTTCCAGACCCCAAGCCGTGCATTGAGGTGAGCCCAACTATATCTAGTCGGAACCTCACAACCTCGCACACCAGTTCAGGCTCCTTCCCCTCCAGAGAGGTGACATTCCATCTCCCTAGAGCTAGCTTTTGCAGCTGAGGATCGGCCTGCCAAGGTCCCTGCCTTCAGCCACTGCCTAACTCACACAGCACCTGACCCCTCCTACAGGTGGTGAGCCCATTGGAGGGGGGACCCACATGCCTTGTTCGGGCTGTGTCCGACCAGGCCCCATGGGTGCAGGCCTGACCACCAGGCGCTCGCCATCGAGCCCCACCCTCAGGCCTAGCTCCAGGGCGGGGCCCCGGTGATCCAAGTTCAGGCGCATTTGCAATCATTGCAGTTATTATTCTGTAAAATGTATATGTAGCCTTCCCTCATTTTCTGGAGGGGGGTACCTTGAATATCTTTATACCTTTTATAAAAGGAAACAAATAGAAACTACTTGAACAATGTAAATTAGTTAATAATAGTTACTGTTTTGTTTAATATTGTAATGCTTTTTTAAAAGTATATACGTAATGGATGCTAACAACACTAAACAAATAAATGGACATGGAAGGACACATCTAATAATGCTTTGAATGTGATGTCAATAATGCATAATATGTTTAAAGAACTCCAGCAAAAGACGAGACTATTATTATTATTAGATTATTATTATTATTATTGTTATTATAATTATCAACAGTCCATTTTTGTCTCACTGGGGATATAGTAAACACACTGTGGTCTAATAAAAAAATATAAACTAGCAACTGCCATCATCTCAATGCATGCATATGTCTAAATTCATTTATTACAGTTATAAGCTGCTCATACATTTTAGTTGCTTGGCAGACATGAGCTTGTACCTTGAAATACCTTAATTGTTTTGTTTTAAAGTATGAAGTTTTATTTTCACATGTGTTCCCAGGAAATTTTGGTGCCACGGTTGCAAGTAAGGGGAAAATGCATGTGGGGACAATAGGACCAACAACAATTAAGGATGAAACAGCAGTGCACTAAAAGAGACCACATAGTGCAAGACAAAAGACAGTACTATATAAGAATTTTAGTGGCCTTGAAGTTCTAGACAAGGGTATGTGGCAATCCATTATTACATCATTTATACAGAATGGTACATGAAATGGAAAAAAGAAGATGGAAAGAAAGCAAGTAGAAAACACAGGAGAGGAGCCAAACTGGTAGTCTTGCAACCACCCACCTCTTAATTAAAGGCAAAGTGTAAACTGAGGTCATGGTCAAAACTACAAAAGTAAATTTGTATAGGGTTGAATTATTCTACACATGTATAAATAATTTGCTACTAGGGGTAATTAAACAGAAAGCAAAGAAGAACAATCAAATCTCAAAAGGACTAACTACTTGTTTACAAAGTCCTCTTTATAAAGTACTTATCAAAAAACATAAACATAGTATTAATGCAAGCTGTGGCTTTATGCACAATATCACATAACTTTTCAGCTGATTTCTTTTAAAATTTTGATTATATGTAAATGCAAATACTCAGAAATGCAAATACTCTGTAAAGATATTGATTATAATTACAGTTATGTTTGCCAGTGATTGGTAAGACTCACTTGCCATAGGCAAAACATTCAAGCTGTGCAGTGTGTCCAGCCAGGGCATACGTCTCAGATGGAAAGCGTACTTTAATATTAGGTGCAGTCCTTCTGGGGTTTGCTAGAAAGAAGAGGACAAATTAAGAACTAGTGATAATGACAGGGTACAAGGGTACGAGGCACAATGCACTTTGCAGATTATTCTATAATACTGTATTCTCAACTGCATTCTGCACAATACTAGCATACAAAGACATTGGAATTGATTGCAGTGAATTGGTTAAAAAATAAGGCATGTCTGAGTTAAACCATAAAAATAATAGCACATGTCAATTTTTCATCAATAGCAAAATGAGAAAAACATAATGTACGGTATACATATTTTATTTGACAAAGGTATTGTGTTTACAACTTGATCTCTTTACTCTTTGGAATATTACACAAATTCTCTGAATGTTATCTGTCACACAACATTAGGGTACCCGTTATGCAAGTAAAGTGACACTGATAATTTATGGGATGATTACAAACCATCAGATAAAACCGTGAGTGGGTTCGCCCTGCTGAAGACACTTTTGGTGCTGATTTCCATGTTATTTGTGGTGAAGCAAAAGTAGTTGCCTGAGTCTTTAACTTCTGCAGTGGCTATGTACAGATTCCCTGTAACTTGGGAAATGAACCATCGACCATCAGTAGTCTGGACAAAATTAGGAAATTCATTGAAGAACCAGCGGTATGACAGTGCTGCAAAAGTGGAAAAACAGATTTATTAGCAGTTGTATAATATTTATTCATACAGACATTAACATATTATCCCACAGACTAATTACTGACTAATTAGGAACAGTGTATGCACCTAAAAAAAATCTGCTGGTTGTAAAAGCATATCTACTCCAGAAAACTTTCAATTCTCAGATGTGTTGCTCATAGGATCACATCTCAACAACTCCACCTTTGGTGCAGTTTCTAACTGATTATGATGTAACAGGGGATCAATACAGTGTCAGAAAAAAATATACCAATTGGTACCTTAGAAGGATCAATTACTTGTCACTGAGGCAGTACCCTTAATGGCCTGTCAATTGTACCGTAGCATTAGGTAAATGTCCCTCTTAGTCTAATTTAAGGTACAGAAATGGACTTTGAGGAACGTGTTTGTACCATTTGATGTTAATGTTTGAACCTTGAGGAACAAAACTGTACCAGGGCTTTTTCCTTTTTTTCTGACAGTGTAGCCTTACCAGAATGGCTACATTTCTTTTTTTCATCAAGACAAAGACAACATGCCACATGAAGCAGCTTCTTGCATGATGTTAGCCTCCAACACTGTATACGTACAATTCTGAATATGCAGTAATTAATTGTGTACATTTTACTGGAGGTTCATTTGCTAACATAAACAATTTGTACAGTTAGAGGGCATACAATGTTCTTAAAGATGAGACTTAAGACCATGATCCTCAAAGTGTGACTTTGCAGATCCTTACTTTTACATTCTGTGGAAGGGGGGTAAGTAAAGACAGTGAAAGTGTAAGATATGTAAAACAAATTGTTATGAGTCCATAATGAAAATGAGTAATTATAGAAAATACAATGAAAAAATTATAGAAAATATAATGAAAAAAGATATCATCAGTGATATCATCCCTATTCTTCTCATTACATATGTGACTCTGTAGTTTTTCTGTAATGCAAACTCGAAGGGATTTGAGCATACTTGGGTAGTGGGAAGGTGGGTGACAGGTGAGAGTAGCTCCTGCCCCCTCATATACAGTTTGAGGACTCCTTTCATCTGGGGGAAAGTCATGGAGGTCTGAGAAAAACAAGCAAGAAAATATTATAAAATAGACAAACATCACAGCAGGGTTATAGGATTAAAATATAGATGATCCACATGTATGGGTGCACATAAGAAAATTCAAAATGTCACTGGAATTAACACATCTGCTGAAAAATCATCAAATTAATTAATAGCAAATAAATTTTTGCTAAATAATATTATATTACCGAATTACTACAAAACAGTAATATATAGTGTATAAAACAGTATATATGTGGCACTCTCCAAAGTTTCCAGGGTGCTTGAGAAAACACTCACAGCCAAATCTGAGGTTTGCAGCTCGACTGATGATTGTGCCACAGCGATTGATGGCGAGGCACTGATAAGAGCCACTATCTCTGCTATACTGTGGGCTGCTAATCAACAGGTTCCCTGCTACCAGGCTGTACCGTGTTTCATTCTCCAGTGGCACATTGGTCCCATTCACTTTCCACCTAAATGGGGAGATAGAGCATATTTTCAGAGGGCCTCCTTTAATTGTGGAAGCTGGCTTTGCTTGCATTTATTTCTGGAAGTTGGGAAGATCACAAGACTTTTATGAACTTTTTGGCCAGACCTTTATCGATATTTCTGATAATGGAATGCGTAAGTCTGTATGAAATACTTCATTACAGGCTAAGAAAATTTTGCATGTTATATAAAGCATTGGTAAGTTCCTGCAGACAGCACTTACATATATTTACTATTGTACACATAGCTAAAAAATACACACTCCACAAAATGTGAATTACGATCTGAAATTTGGCATGATAGATGTTATATTCAGAGCAGTCTAGGTGAAAATGCCAAATCACTGAACTGTTTTAAACACCCGCCTGAAAATTACAGCAAAGTGGTCTGCTGTGAAAATATATGTATATGTATTTAAATATTTAAAACTTTTAAATATAGCAAATTTATTGCACACTTCACATTATAGGATTTATAAGATTCTGTTCTGTCTGTAGTATTGTATTTCCAATTCTAGAAGCGTTTCAGTCTTTATCTATATTCTTAAACTTGTACAATATGTAACATCCTGCCCGTCATGTCCACCTGACCCTCCAGTCTCCTCCCTGACGTGGACCTGATGATCCACGCCTGTTGTTTGTTGTCTCTTGTTAGTCTTTGTATTTCAGTACCTGTTTGTCTCATCAACCCGAGTCTGGTCATTGTCATTAACATGTGTGCCCTTCCCCATATTATTGAGGATAGGTTAGCTGAGCTAAATTTGTTCAGCCTCGACCAAAGGAGACTAAGGGGAGACATGATCCAGATATATAAGATTTTAACAGGTCTGGATGCTATTCAGCCAAATGGCTACTTCAATATTAGTTTAAATACTAGAACTCATGGCCATAAGTAGAAATTAGTGGGAGAACATTTTAAAATTAATTTTAGAAAGCACTTCTTTACACACCGTGTAGAGTATGGAATAGTCCTCCTGTTAGTGCAGTGCAAACTAAAACCCTGCGTTCCTTTAAATCAGAGCTAGATAAGATTTTAACAACTCTGAGCTATTAGTTGAGTTCTGCCTAAAAAACCTTGATAGGCCGAATTAACTCCACTTGTTTGTAAATTTCTTGTTCTCCTTTTGACCCCTTGAGGTTGTTTATTTCCTTGCTCCAGTTTTGTTTAATAAAGCCCCCTTTCAGTTCTTATTACACCTGCCTTCGAGTGCTTCATTTGCGTGTCATGACAGAATCAATATTATTTATTCATTGGCTCTGAAAGTTGAAGCAAATCTAATTGAGTAGGACTGAACAATTTGGGGAACATTTCTAATCACGATTTTTCCTTGGGTTTCACATGATTGTTTGTCAGCACATACGCAGTCCTTTGGGCCACTTCAATTTGGTGAGCATGACTGGCACGTGAGGAGCACAGCATTTCTGATTAGTGAGAATGACCGTCACGCAAAGAGGATGACAAGAATTTGTGAAACTTATGACAGTCTGGCATGCTGTATTATGCATTTCCTAAATTACAGCCTTTGCGATTTGCTAATCACCTTGTTTCAAATTGTGATTTCAATTTGAAATCAATATATCGTCAAGACCTATAATTGAGTGTCCTTGGGATTGCAGAGATTTCTCTTGCATGTTAATGGTGTAGACTGTATTCTTAGCAAAATTGCATTGTTGCAAAACTATAATAACAGAGTGGTCTGCTATGATATGTGAAAAAATTAAAAACAAATGCAGTTTATTCTTTACGAAAAACAGCACCGTACACTACCAGTCAAATGTTTTTACACACCACAGGTGTTTTACCACTTCCATTTATTTCATGAACTGCAGATTTTTTATTAATGTTAACAAAACTGTTGAAGAGGCATGGGAATTTTTTAAAAGCACATTATTGCAAGTGCAAGAGGACTTCATACCTGTTTCCAGCAAGAATCAATTTAGGAAATTGCAACCTTGGTGGTTTACTAGGGAAATAAAGTATAAAGTAAGGAGGAAAAGGGCTTTGTTCCAGAAATGGAAAATAACTGATGATGACAGAATAAAGCAAGAGTATCTAAATCTACAGGCTGAGTTAAAAAATGACATTAGGCGAGCTAAAAGGAATGTCGAAAGGAAGATCGCATTGGAGGCTAAGGATGACGTTAAAAGTTTCTTCCAGTATTTTAACTCTAAAAGAGCTCTAAAAGCTGAAATTACTAATCTGCAGGATAGTAAGGGTCTTATAATTGAAAACAACATTGATATAGTAAATGAGTTCAATGATAGTTTTTCACGGGTATTCACTGTTGAGGACACTAGTAACTTACCAGTTCTTATTACTAATCCAGCATCGTCTATAACTAAGTGCGGGTGTGGTACCATCAGATTGGAAGCATGCTAATATAACACCCATATTCAAAAAAGGGGATAGAAGTAATTCAGCAAACTATAGGCCAATCAGTTTAACTAGCATTACTGGAAAAATAATGGAAGCTATAATTCAAGTGAAAATGGTAGATTACCTAGATGCAAATAACATTATAAAGGATAGCCAACATGGATTTAGGAGAGGTAGATCCTGCTTAATGAATCTACTTGAGTTCTTTGAGGAAGCTACAAGTGAAATTGATCACAAAAAGGCCTATGATGTGATTTACTTAGATTTCCAGAAGGCCTTTGATGTTGTCCCCCACAAACGGCTCTTGCTAAAGCTTAAAGCTGCAGGGATTTTAGGAACTGTGGCAGCTTGGATCAAAAACTGGCTAACTGACAGGAAGCAGTGAGTAGTTATTAGAGGCACAATGTTACAGTGGGCCTCCGTTCATAGTGGGGTACCGCAGGGTTCAATTTTAGGACCACTATTGTTCCTAATTTACATTAATGATATTGACACAAATACATACAGTAAATTGGTTAAATTTGCAGACGACACCAAGGTGGGCAGTGTAGCAGATACTGATCTAGCAGCAGAGAGGCTTCAATGGGATTTAGCGAATGGGCTGATACTTGGCAGATGAAATTTAACACAGATAAATGTAAGGTAATCCATGCAGGGAGCAGAAATATAAAGTACAGATATTTTATGGGTTCCACTGAAATAAAGGTAGCTGATTACGAGAAAGATCTCGGTATGTATGTTGATGCTTCCATGTCCCACTCTCGCCAGTGTGGGGAAGCAATAAAAAAGGAGAACAGAATGTTGGGTTATATCTCTAGGTGTGTGGAGTTTAAGTCAAGGGAGGTGATGTTACACTTATATAATTCCTTGGTAAGACCCCACCTAGAATACTGTGTGCAGGTTTGGTCACCATACCTCAAGAAGGACATTGCTGCCTTAGAAAAGGTGCAACGAAGAGCTACGAGAATGATTCCTGGTCTTAGAGGAATGTCTTATGAGGAGAGGTTAGCGGAACTGAATCTGTTTAGCCTTGAGCAAAGGAGACTAAGGGGGGATATGATTCAGGTCTATAAGATTCTAACAGGTCTGGATGCTGTTCAGCCAAATGACTATTTCAATATTAGTCTAAATACTAGAACTCGTGGCCATAAGTGGAAATTAGCGGGAGAACATTTTAAAACAAATTTGAGGAAGCACTTCTTTACACAGCGTGTAGTTAGAGTATGGAATAGTCTTCCTGCTAGTGTAGTGGAAGCTAAACCCATGGGTTCCTTTAAATCAGAGCTAGATAAGATTTTAACAACTCTGAGCTATTAGTTAAGTTCTCCCCAAACGAGCTTGATGGGCCGAATGGCCTCCTCTCGTTTGTAAATTTCTTATGTTCTTAATATATATATAACTGAAGCTGATGTTTTGCAAAGCCTAGCTAAGCTCAAAATAAATAAATCAGAGGGCCCTGATGGCATCCTACCTATAGTGTTAAAAGAGATGAGGGATATTATTTGCTGACCCTTAACTTTACTGTTTCAAAAATCCTTATCTGAAGGTGTGGTGCCTTCTGATTGGAAGCATGCCAACATAACGCCCATTTTCAAAAAAGGGGATAGAAGTAATTTGTCAAACTATAGGCCAATCAGTCTAACTTATATAACTGGTAAAGTTATGGAGGCTATAATCAAAGATAAAATGGTAGATTACCTGGACTCAAATAACATTTTGAGGGATAGCCAGCATGGATTTAGGAGAGGTAGATCCTGTTTAACAAATCTGTTGGAGATTTTTGAGGAAGCTACTCAGGAAGTTGATGATAAGAAGGCCTATGATGTCATCTACTTAGATTTCCAAAAGGCTTTTGATGTTGTCTCCCACAAGAGGCTCTTACTTAAACTCAAAGCGACAGGTATTTTAGGAACTGTAGCGACCTGGATTGATAACTGGTTAACAGATAGGAAGCAGCGAGTAGTTATAAGAGGCACAATGTCACAATGGGCCTGCGTTCATAGTGGGGTACCGCAGGGTTCAATTTTAGGACCACTATTGTTCCTAATTTACATAAATGATATAGACATCAATATATACAGTAAACTGGTGAAATTTGCAGATGACACCAAGGTGGTTGGTGTAGCAGATACTGAACTAGCGGCTCAGCAGCTACAGTGGGATCTTGATTTATTTAGTGACTGGGCCAGTACCTGGCAGATGAAATTTAACATAGACAAATGTAAGGTACTCCATGTAGGGAGCAGAAATGTAAAGTACAGGTATTTTATGGGACCTACTGAAATAAAGGTAGCTGATTATGAGAAAGACCTTAGTGTGTATGTTGATGCTTCCATGTTTCATTCTCGCCAGTGTGGGGAAGCAATAAAAAAGGCCAATAGGATGTTGGGGTATATCTCCAGGTGTGTGGAATTTAAGTCAAGGGAGGTAATGCTAAGATTATACAATTCCTTGGTGAGACCTCACCTAGAATATTGTGTGCAGGTTTGGTCACCATATCTTAAAAAGGACATTGCGGCCTTAGAAAAGGTACAGCGTAGGGCCACAAGAATGATTCCTGGTCTTAGAGGAATGTCATACGAGGAAAGGTTAGTTGAGCTAAATCTGTTCAGCCTCAAGCAAAGGAGACTGAGGGGGGACATGATCCAGGTCTATAAGATTCTAACAGGTTTGGATGCTGTTCAACCAAATAGTTACTTCATCCATCCATCCACCATCTGCTGCTTGTCCGGGGTTCGGGTCGCGGGGGCAGCAGCTTCAGGAGAGGCACCCAGACCTCCCTCTCCCCAGCTACCTCCACCAGCTCCTCGGGGGGGACACCGAGGCGTTCCCAGGCCAGCCGAGAGATATAATCCCTCCAGCGAGTCCTGGGCCTGCCCCGGGGCCTCCTCCCTGTAGGACATGCACGGAAAAACCTCTCCGGGTAGCCGCCCAGGAGGCATCTGCACCAGATGTCCAAACCACCTCAAGATGGACCAATAGATCGAGAGCTTGGCTTTTTGGCTCAGTTCTTTCTTAGCCACGACGGACCGGTTAAGCGCCTGCAGAACTACAGACGCCGCTCCGATTCGCCTATCCAGCTCCTGATCTCGTCTACCCTCACTCGTGAACAAGACCCCGAGATACTTAAACTCCTCCACTTGAGGCAGTACGTCTTCCCCAACCCGAAGAGGGCAAACCACCCGTTTCCAGCTGAGAACCATGATCTCAGACTTGGAGGTGCTAATCCTCATCCCTGCCGCTTCGCACTCAGCTGCGAACCGCCCCAGTGCATGCTGGAGATCCCCAGCAGATGAAGCTAACAGGACGACATCGTCTGCAAAAAGCAGCGAGGCAATCCTGAGGTCACCAAACTGGACACCCTCGACACCTTAGCTGCGCCTAGAAATCCTGTCCATAAATATTATAAACAGGACCGATGACAAAGGGAAGCCCTGGCGGAGCCCAACACGCACCCGGAACACGTCCGACTTATTGCCGGCAATGCAGACCAAGCTTCTGCTCCGTTCGTACAGGGACCGGATCGCCCACAACAGTGGAACCCGGACCCCATACTCTCGAAGCACCCCCCACAGAGCACCTCGGGGAACCCGGTCGTAAGCCTTTTCCAAATCCACAAAACACATGTACACTGGATAGGAAAACTCCCAGGCCCCCTCCAGTACCCTTGCAAGGGTATAAAGCTGGTCCAGTGTTCCACGACCAGGACGAAAACCGCATTGTTCCTCCTGAATCCGAGATTCGACTATCGATCTCACCCTCCTCTCCAGTACCCCGGAATAGACTTTCCCAGGGAGGCTGAGAAGTGTGATCCCCTTGTAGTTGGAACACACCCTCCAGTCCTCCTTCTTAAATAAGGGGACCACCACCCCGGTCTGCCAATCCAGCGGCACTGTTGAGAAGGCGTGTCAGCCACGACAGCCCCACAGCATCCAGAGCCTTCAGGTACTCCGGGCGGATCTCGTCCACCCCTGGGGCCCAGCCACCACGGAGCTGTTCAACCACCGTGGCCACCTCAGCCCCAGTGATGGGCAAGCCCCCCCCCAGTACCCTCGGGCTCTGTGCCGTCAGATGTCTCAAAGGCAGTGTGCGTAGATGTACTTGAGGCAGGGTTGAGAAGGTCCTCAAAGTACTCCTTCCACCTCCGGGTGATGTCCCCAGGTGAGGTCAACAGCCCCCCACTATAAATAGTAGGAACCAGGAGCTGCTTCCCCCTCCTGATACTCCGGATGGTTTGCCAGAACCTTTTTGAGGCCGACCGAAAGTCACTTTCCATGGCCTTACCGAACTCCTCCCACGCCCGGGTTTTTGCTTCTGCGACCGCCCGAGCTGCGTTCCGCCTGGCCCGCCGGTACCCGTCAGCTGCCTCCGGAGACCCCCGGGCTAATAATTCCCGGAAAGCCTCCTTCTTCAGCTTCACGGCCCCCCTCACCTCTGGTGTCCACCATCGGGTACGGGGGTTACCGCCACGACTGGCACCAACCACCCTGCAGCCACAGCTCCGTACGGCCGCTTCCACAATGGAGGTCCGGAACAGGGTCCATTCAGACTCAATGTCCCCAACCTCCCCCGGCATGCAGTTGGAATTCTGCCGGAGGCACGAGTTAAAGCTCCAGCGAACAGGAGCCTCTGCCAGATGTTCCCAGCATACCCTCACCATGCGCTTGGGTCTACCAGGTCTGACCGGCTTCCTCCCCTGCCACCTAAGCCAACTCATCACCAGGTGGTGATCAGTTGACAGCTCTGCCCATCTCTTTACCCGAGTGTCCAAGACGGAAGGCCGCAGATCAGACGATACGATTATAAAATCGATCATCGACCTGTAGCCCCGGGCATGTTCGTACCATGTCCACTTATGGACACCCTTATGCTCGAACATGGTGTTCGTTATGGACAAACCATGCATTGCACAGAAGTCCAATAACAGAACACCACTCGGGTTCAGATCAGGGAGGCCGTTCCTCCCAATCACCCCCTTCCAGGTTACACTGTCATTGCCCACGTGAGCGTTGAAGTCCCCCAGCAAAACAACGGAATCCCCCCGCGGCACGCCAAATAGCATACCGCTAAAGGAATCCAAGAAGGCCGGGTACTCCGAACTGACATTTGGCGCATAAGCGCAGATGACAGTCAGAGACCTATCCCCGACCCGAAGGCGCAGAGAGACAACCCTCTCGTTCACCGGGGTAAACTCCGTTGTTAATGCACTGAGCTGCGGGGCCACCAATAGCCCCACCCCAGCCCGGCGTCGCTCACCCGCCGCAACTCCAAATAGTTACTTCAGCATTAGTTCAAATACAAGAACTCGTGGCCATAGGTGGAAATTAGTGGGAGAACATTTCAAACTGGATTTAAGGAAGCACTTCTTTACGCAGCGTGTAGTCAGAGTATGGAATAGTCTTCCTGATAACATAGTGCAAGCTGAATCCTTGGGTTCCTTTAAATCAGAGCTAGATAAGATTTTAACAACTCTGAGCTATTAGTTAAGTTCTCCCCAAGCGAGCTTGATGGGCCGAATGGCCTCCTCTCATTTGTATAGTTCTTATGTTCTTATGTTAAGCACTGGAAAGTTGAGTGAACAACTATAAAGGAAAATATAAGTCAAATAAAACAAGTTTCCTTTATAACATGAAAAGAGTATGTAACAGTGCATGTCTGACATCCTAACCATAACTGGTTGTATGGTGATGGCATAGTTAAATTCTAGGCTGTCCTTTAACTTTAAATGAACTAGTTTACCATTTCATCACATAAAACAGCAGTATTTAATGTCTCTTGTAGAAAGAATGCCTCAAATTTTCTCTACTGTTATAACTGCTAGAGGGGGTTACTTTGATGAATCAAAAATATGACATGTTCTTGCGAATAAAGGTACTCAAATGGTGAACATACTGTAAATGTATTTGTTAGAATAGAATATTGAGTGTATTTTAAGTAAATGTTAATCTAGTAACCTGAAAATGTAGAAAATCTCTTTGTGTGCAAAAACTTTTGACTGGCAGTGTATGTATTAGCTGTTGTGCTGGCAGCTTAAAGTGTGCCTTAGCTTTTGAGGGTAGCTGATATCTTAATTCATTAGAAATGAGCTGTTTTGAGTGACCTACATAATTCAAATAAAAACAATCAAGTAACTTATTCTTGTAAATTTTAACTTGTATCTATGATGCCTGTACTTTGGAGATTTACATTTTATTGAGATTTATTTGAGATTAAAGATGATTTGTTGACTGAAGATTGTGTACTCCATTGTTGCAAGAAGATATGCGCTACATTGGTAGCTGGATTGTTTTATAAATAACATAACACCTTACCTGTATGTGGCAGCAGGACTAGCTCTGGCCTTACAGGCTAGGGTGACTTTCTCCTCGGTCAAGCCTTCTGGAAAAACCAGACTGGAGGGCTGTTCCTCAAACACCGGGCCACTGTCGTGACCTGAAACGCACACCTCCCCACCTGCAGCATGGAGAACCTGAGCAGTACATTCTCTATCCTTGGATGTATAGTTTTTTCCCCCCTTTTATTTATGGTTCAGTATATTAAAATCCTGTTGGCTATTATTATACTGTAATGAAATTAATTTGCTGAATATTGATTTAGACTGTGTATGTGTGATTGCTAAATACAAAGAAAAAAGAAACATGGTAGCATAGATATTATATTCAAAACGATTTAGATTCATAACTTCAGCAATGTAATTAGCCAGAAATGTTTCAATCTATAAGCACAGTATAGCCAGCAAAACATATAGATGAAGGATACATGTCAAATTGGATATAATAATAAATCTCAGATCCAGAATATTTTTCTTGAAAAAATAATTAAGTATGTAATATCACAGTATTTTTCAAAAGGTAAAGGATTATATAATTATAATATTTATTATATGTCTGTGTTTTTGGTTGTGATATATAAGAATTAACATATTTGTGTTGCCAGAGGATACATATATTAAATTGAATTGAGTAGAAGGGACAGATACTATCTGAAGATATGGTTACAGAATATAAAAAGCAGTTATGTTCTAGATATGCCATTGTTTTACTAATTAAGATAGACATGATATAATAGTGTTATCATTAAGCTTGATCTTATACATGTTTGATAGAATGGGGAACTATAATTCTACTAAACATGAAAGAATAGGAGAAATTTTTCTCACAAAAAGAGTTTTATTCTATCAGGTCTTGCATAGACAAGCAAGGATTGCGCAAAAGGTGTGTTGGCATGTGATGGTAATAGTAGTCCAGCCATGAGGATAAATCCATGAGGCACTTGTGTATTAATTTATAGTTCTTTGTGTTCTGTGTAGCAAATTTTTGTATGTGTGGTTTATGTATCTGAATATCCACTGAGTATTAATGATGCACATTACTATCCTGTACTCAGTGGTTGTCAAACTCAGATGGATGGCAACATGTGATTTTTTTTAATGGAAAAGTCAAACCAAAGTTAATAATATGTCTTTGTACCTACTGAAGAAAAAAAAACTCATATTCTTGGGAGGAGCCTTTCCCATTTGTGGCAATCCTTTACGCTAACATTTTAGACATTTGTAAGATTGATATTGTCTGAAGTTTTTGTATCAGCTATGTATAAAGAGCAAGTTGGTATTGGTGTAAACATACAGGAGGCCATGGAAATAGAAATGTTGCATAAACACAAATAAATAATTCACTACAGCAAGAGAAGGTTAAGGAAAGAGATTAAGAATTAACTTACCCATGGCATAGCTCAGTGCTAATGAGCTCACACACATTAGGCACACCAGTCGAGCCATTCGTGCTTATGCACACCAACTTGCTGAGAATCAAGATGGTCCCAAAAAACTCTGAAAAGGAATACATAGATATACTAACAATAAAACGTTTTTGAACACACTGAGATTTTCTACATTTACATGTTACTCACTTAACATTTACTAAAAATACACTCAATATTCTTTGCTAACAAATACATTTACAGTATGTTCACCATTCAAGTACCTTTATTAGCAAGAAAATGTCATATCTTTGATACATCAAAGTAACCCACTCTAGGAGTTACTAATATTTATTCAGTGCTTCATAAGCATATTGCTGCTAGTAAGATTGCACCTAAATCAACAATTTATCAGATCATCAAGAACTTGAAGGAGAGATGTTCAATTGTTAGTTGATTCAACTGTGGGATCTGGGCAATATCAGTGCAGAGCTTGCTCAGGAATGGCAGCAGGCAGGTGTGAATGCATCTGCATGCATAGTGAGGTGAAGACTTATGGAGGGAGGCCCGCTGCGAAGAAGGGCAGCAAAGAAGCCACTTCTCTCAAAGAAAAACATCAGGGACAGACTGATATTCCGCAAAAGATACAGGGATTGGACTGCTGAGGACTGGGCTAAAGTAATTTTCTCTGATGAATCCCCTTTCCAATTTTTTGGGGCATCCAGAAAAAAGATTGTCCGGAGAAGAAAAGGTGAGTGCTACCATTAGTCCTGTGTCATGCCAACATTAAAGCATCCTGAGACCATTCATGTGTAGGGTTGCTTCCCAGCCAAGGGAGTGGGCTCACTCACAATTTTGTCTAAGAACACAGTCATGAATAAAGAATGGTACCAAAACATCCTCCAAGAGCAACTTCTCCCAACCATCCAAGAATAGTTTGGTGATGAACAATGCCTTTTCCAGCATGATGGAGCACTATGCCACAAGGCAAAAGTGATAACTAAGTGGCTTGGGGAACAAAACATCAACATTTTGGGTCCATGGCCAGGAAACTTCCCAAATCTTAATCCCATTGAGGACTTGTGGTCAACCCTCAAGAAGCAGGTAAACAAACAAAAATCCACAAATTCTGACAAACTCCAAGTATTGATCATGCAAGAATGGGCTGCTATCAGTCAGGATTTGGCCCAGAAGTTGATTAAGAGCATGCCTGGGCAAGTTGCAGAGGTCTTGAAAAAGAAGTGCCAACACTGCAAATACTGACTCTTTGCATAAAGTTAATGTAATTGTCAATAAAAGCCTTTGACAATTATGAAATGCTTGTACAGTAAACATCTGACAAAAAGATCTACAATCACTGACGCAGCAAACTTTGTGAATTCCAGTACTTGTGTCATTCTTTTGGCTATGACTGTAAATACTGCTCTACTCACTTAAAATTAAAGGACTGCCTAGAATTTGACTATGCCATTACTACTGAACCAGTTACAGGACATACTCTTTCCATGTTATAAACTTGGAAACTTGTTTTATTTGACTTTTTTATTTTCATTTATAGTTGTTCACTCAACTTTACAATGCTTAACAAGAATAAAAATTCTGCAGTTTATGAAATAAATGGTAAAAACGTGTGTTGTGCAAAAACTTTAGACTGCTAGTGTATATTTTTTCATGTAAACCGTACACAGAATAATACCAATAATACCATATATTATATGATGCATGTAGCTCCTTGAAAAAGTATTTACACGCTGCAAACACTGCAAATGTTTTTGGAGTGCAAATGATACATCTTTATACACTTATTATAGTATTGCATGCTCAAACAGAACAGAAAAGGAAAATTTCTTCTATATAGAAATTAGAAGCAAAGGCAAAAAATCTCTGCTTTTTTAAGTCTTCAAGCTCTGTCTCCTGGCAATTCAGGTGAAAGGAATTTTTTAAATAAGGATACCAAATTGACTTACTGTTGTACAGCTTTTCTACAATTAAGTGAATAAAAACAAGAAAAATATGTGCTATTTTTTAGTTTTTTTAGGCAAGGAAAATGATAATAATTAATCAAATGAATTCAGTGTCAACTTCCAACCAAATTGATTTACAAATGGTCGTAGGTTGACACGTTATTTTATATACAAAATAATCATATGTATAGTATACTGTATAATAAAATTGTATCATCTTTAAGTCATATTATTCTGTGTTTTTTAACCTTCTTAATCACCATTTCCTTAGTTCACTGCTGCCAGCAGTTGTTGCAGACCATACACTCACACTGGGCAACACTGGTGCTGCCAGACATGGCACAGTTGTGGCAACATATTTGTGGTCCCAGAATGACTGTAAAGTCAATCAGCCATAAGTCGCATAGGTTGTCAGTCGATGACGACCTATACTAAAGATCACTTTTAAAGATATACAAATACATAGAGAATAAGTATAACAAGTGTATGAATGTGCCAGACAACACTACTGGTATATTAATAAAGAAGTGGGAGGTGCATTGCACCACGCCATATAACTGTTGAGAAAATGTCACTCCTCAAAATCCACTATATGCACAAGAAACTTGATGGAGTCTATATGCACTATATGCACAAGATGGAGTTGCTGACACCATCAATCACACTGAAAGAGCAGAGAGCTCTAGACAGTCTCCTGGGTCTACCCCGGGGTCTCCTTCCAGTTGCACATGCCCAAAACACCTCCCCAGGGAGGCAATCAGGAGGCATTGTAGATAGATCCCCAAACTAACTCAACTGGTTCCTTTCAATGAATAGGAACAGCAGCTCGACTTTGAGCTCCTCCCAGATGTCTCAGGTCTTCACCCTACCTCTAAGGCTAAGCCCAGACACCTTGCAAAAGAAACTAATTTATGCAGCTTGTATTCGCAATCTCATTCTTTTAGTCACTATCCAAAGCTCGTGATCACAGGCGAGCATAGGAACATAGATTGAGCGGTAAATCAATAGCTTTGCCTTCTGGCTCAACTCTCTCTTTACCACAACAGAACAGTACAGCATCCACATTAGTGCTGACACTGCAGTGATCCACCTGTTGATCTCCTGCTCCCTGTTTCCCTCACTCATGAACAAGACCCAGAAATACTTAGTCATTCACTTGAGACAGTAACTCATCCCCCACCAGGAGAGGACAATCCACATTTTTCTAGTCGAGAGCAATTGCCTCAGACTTAGAGGTACTAATCCTCATCACAGTTGCTTTACACTCAGCTGCAAACCACTCCAGCACATGCTGCAGATCACAGATTGACAATGCTAAAAGAACCACATCATCTGCAAAAAGCATCACCCTGAGCCCCCCAAACAGGAACCCCTGCGCTCTTTGGCTATGCATACACATTCTGTCCATAGAAGGTATGAACAGAATTAATGACAAAGGGCAGCACTGGCGGAGTCCAACACCCATGGGGAACAATTCTGACTTACTGCTGGCAATCTAAACCAAACTTTCACTCCATTTATACAGGGACAGGATAGCCAGCAACAACGGACCCCATGCCCTGTACTCCTGAAGCACTCTCCACAGGATCCCCTAAGGAACATTTACAAGGTCACAAAACACATATAGACTGCTTGGGCAAACTCCCATGACCCTTCAGTATCCTGGTGAGGGTGAAGAGCAGGGTTAGGGTTAGGGTGAAGAAGGTCCAGTGTTCCGCAAACAGGATGCAATCTGCATCATTCCTGTTGTATCTGAGGTTCGACTAATGGGTGGACCCTCTTCTCCAGTACCTCAGCATAGACCTTCCCAGGGAGGCTGAGGAACAGAATGCAAGGTGCTTTGTGTAGTGCAATAAAAACACTGTGCAGACCCCAAAAAACATAAGAACATAAGAAATTTACAAAAGAGAGGAGGCCATTCGGCCCATCAAGCTCGTTTGGGGAGAACTTAACTAATAGCTCAGAGTTGTTAAAATCTTATCTAGCTCTGATTTAAAGGAACCCATGGTTTTAGCTTCCGCTACACTAGCAGGAAGACTATTCCATACTCTAATTACACGCTGTGTAAAGAAGTGCTTCCTCAAATTTGTTTTAAAATGTTCTCCCGCTAATTTCCACTTATGGCCACGAGTTCTAGTATAATAATGTGTAGTCTGACAGTGGTAGCATCTGGTCGGTAGAACAGGTACAACAAAAAGATTAGAAATGCATAACAATAAATTAAGGAAGTATTTTGTTTGCCGATGTGATTTTGTTGTAATAAATGTTGGGGTATTTATAAAGCAAAAAAGGATTTAAATTAATTTCTCACAAACATGTCTAGGAAGTGAGTTAAAATATCCAGGATGAAAATGATTATGATTGTCTCGGAGAAAGCATGCAGCGCTAATGCAAAAGCAGGGGAGGTAAACTTTAAACTGATTTTTAAACATATATTAGATCATTTATAAAAGGAATAATAATTAAAATTTTAAAAAGCTAGCTAAGGTTTTTTCTATGAAAGAGTAAAAATGTTTTAGTGAAACTTCTTGTGCTATAATGTCTGTAAACAGGACTGAAATTAAGAAAAAGCCTGATCTTTACCTAGCTGACCAGCGATGTAAGAATTGCATGTGCATAACATGCGATGTTGGTATCAATATTACACATCATCCAGCCCTCTAACATACTACAGCCATTTTTAGAATGCAGTACAAAATACCTCGCCTCACATTGTGATGTCATTTAGCACCAGTACCAGTTTTTACTGCAGTGGAAAAACCAACACCTTGAAGTACTTTCTTGAAGTACCAAAAGTATGGTACCTGGTGCGGTGGAAGAGTGCCTGTAGTATGGATGGGGTGAATCACAGTAGTAAATCAATGCACCATTATAACCTTTAATCCTAACTAGCATTACTTGACAGAAACTATAAAAGCAAAGAAATTGCTACAAATCACTTAGATCACACCATTATTTCAGGCTGGGAACTAAGAAGAGATGGTTTTCCTATTCAGATTAACACAGTGGTCAAAGATCTTGGTGTGCTGGTTGATTCAGAACTATGTTTCGATGCTTACATAAGAAATATTACTAAAACTGCATTCTACCATCTATGGAACATGCATAGAGCCTTGATCCTTAAATGAACTTCAGCTGCTACAAAATGCAGCAGCCAGAGTTCTGTCAAAAACTTAAGTGACGTCAGACGCCGGAGACTTGGTGGAAAATCTGAATGAACAGCGAGGACAGCGAGGGGAAGTTGGAATCACTCGAAGAATACACTGACTGGTACTTCGACGCTTTAGTCATGAAGAAGAACATAAATACATCTTCCCCGGGCAAAAGCGAGACGCCGTCATCCAAAAGAAGTCGCCCGGCAGACTCCCCCGGAACAACTTCGCCGACTAGTAAAGACTTTGCCGACATCCTGGAGTCAATCGACAAGCGATTGTCCAGCTTCAACGCGAGGTTGTCTCTGGTCGAGATTTTACATCAGGAGTTTAAATCCCTGAGGGAGTCTTTGGAATTCAGCCAGCAACAGGTGGAAACACTCGCTGCTGAAAACGCTTCACTACGAGACTCGGTCAAGTCTCTAACTGAGAATGTGACCAATCTAAAGGAAGAAAATAAAAAAATAAAAGAGACTGTCGATCTCCAAGCCCGTAGCATGAGAGATAACCTGGTGTTTTCAGGCATCCCGGAATATGCTGAAGCGGACGCAGAAATTACGGTTAAAACATTTATCAAGACCCACCTGAAGCTTCCAGAGGACACTGTGGAAAACATCTGCTTTGACAGAGTCCATCGGCTGGGAGCTAAGAGGCCTGGTGCCCTGAGACCGCGTCCTATTGTGGCCAAATTCTGGAATTTCAATCAGAAGCAGCAGGTGAAGAGTCGCGGCAGGGAGCTGAAAGGAACGGACTTTGGCGTAAACTACCAGTTCCCCAAAGAGATTCTGGAGCGATGCAAAGTTCTGTTCCCAATCCGACGCAGCTCCATTCATAAGGGCTCCCGAGCTGTCATCGTCGTGGACCGGCTCTACGTGGATGGGCAGCTCTACCGCGACCCTAACATCACTCCCTGGTTATATTAACGCCACTCCAGATAAGAACCCGTTATATTTTTCTTATTTTCCCTAATCCACTTCCGTTCACATCAATCTAGCTTATACATATCGCTAATTTAATGTTATGTGATAACAAATACACTACCGTCAGTCTCCGCAGCGCTACAGTGCTAATAATGTTTATGTTTTTCATTTATACCCTTACTCGCGTGCCCCTTTGTATGTCTTTTTCACTTCTCCCTGCTTTCCCTGCACCGATCACCTGCTTTACATTTCTAGTCAGTCACTTACAACACCCTCGATTTTTACACATCTGCACGACATGACCATGTACATATGTACTCAGCTTCACCACAACCACTCCGACCTTATAGTGCACACAGGCATATAGGATACACACGCTCGCTCATATCTAACTCATTTGCACGTGCAATATTAGCTACACACACATGTCTATGGGCACACTAAGGTTTGTCTCATGGAATGTGCATGGAGCTGGCTCCAGAGAGAAGAGGTTAAAAATATTTAGCCAGCTTAAAAAACTACAGGCAGACGTTGTTTTATTACAAGAGACTCATAGACCTGCCACAGCTACAGATGAACTTAAAACACCTGAGTTTCCTAATGTGTTCTCAGCCTGTTATAACTCTAGGCAAAGGGGAGTAGCAATTTTAATACATAAAAATGTTAATTTCACATTACTCAACACAATTATAGATCCAGAAGGCAGATTTATAATCATTCAATTATCAATACTTAACAAAAAGTTATGTATTGTTAGTATATATGGTCCAAATGTTGATAACCCTTCATTCTTCCACGTTTTCTTTACCGGACTCTCTGAACACCTAGATAGCGCACTCGTTCTTGGGGGCAATCTCAACTTCGCACTAAATAAAGAAATGGACAGGCTCAGTACAGCTGCTCAGCGCAATTGGGAATCCATAAATATAGTTAAGCAGTACATGAGCGACCACGGACTATGTGATGCATGGCGTTCTCTTCACCCCAACCGTAGGGAATACACTTTCTTCTCACACGTCCATCACTCTTACTATCGTCTGGATTATTTCCTAGTCAGTAGCTCACTGCTGAGTGACATTTCAGACACTGAGATACACCCTATAGCTGTCAGCGATCATGCTCCTGTATCATTAACCCTAATAAATAAGAAAGCCATTCCACCAATTAGAAACTGGAGATTTAATACATCATTGCTTAAAGATGGAGATTTTATTAACTATTTCAAAAAAGAGTGGGCTTTATATTTAGACTATAATGACCTGCCTGGAACATCAGCATCTGTTCTCTGGGAAGCAGGCAAAGCTGTGATGAGAGGTAAAATAATCTCATTCTCATCACATAAAAAGAAAAGAGAAAACAAGTATATTCAGGAATTAGAAGAAACCATCAAATCCTTAGAAGAAGCTTATGTATCATCCCAGGAACAGGAAATGCTGAACAAAATAAGTAAAGCAAAATTAGAATGAAATGAAATTATTCATAAAAAAACACAATTCTTAGCACAAAGACTTCGCTGGCAAAATTATGAATATGGTAACAAATCAGGTAGATTTCTAGCTAACCATTTAAAAATTGAGCTATTAGTTAAGTTCTCCCCAAACGAGCTTGATGGGCCGAATGGCCTCCTCTCGTTTGTAAATTTCTTATGCTCTTAATAAATAAAGAAAAAACAACTATATGTGCTGTTAAAGACATAACTGGGGATACAGTATATGACCCTGAAAGAATAAACAACACTTTCAGGGACTTTTACAAATCTTTATACTCACCATAGATAAACCCATCTAAAGACAAAATTGATCAGTTTCTTGATAGTATAACCCTTCCGAAATTATCAGATAATCAAAAGATGGCACTGGATTCTACGCTGACACCAGGTGAACTCCAGGAAGCTTTGAACAGTATGCCCAATAATAAGGCTCCAGGCCCAGATGGATTTCCAGTAGAATTCTATAAAGAATTCTGGACAATTCTGTCACCAACATTCTACAGAATGTTGCAGGAAACCAAGGAAAATGGTAGACTACCACCAAATATGAATTCTGCCAACATTAGTCTCTTGCTAAAACCAGGCAAAGACCCTATATTGCCTACCAGCTATCGTCCAATGTCCCTTATTAATGTTGACCTTAAAATAATCTGCAAAGCTCTCTCAAAAAGAATAGAGAAGATAACCCCTCACATAATTCATCCTGACCAAACTGGTTTCATAAAAGGGAGGCACTCATCAACAAACACACGTAGATTACTCAATCTGATAGACTATTCGTGCAATAAAAACCTTCAAATCACAATATTGTCTCTAGATGCAGAAAAAGCATTCGATAGAGTTAGTTGGAGTTTTTTATTTGCAACATTACACAAATTTGGTTTTGGAACCTCTTTCATAAACTGGTGAAAAATATTATATAGTTCCCCAACAGCATGTGTTAGGACAAATGACCAAACATCCTCTAGCTTCTGTCTCAAGAGGGGCACCAGGCAGGGATGCCCCCTCTCCCCCTCACTGTTTGCAATTTTTGTTGGACCACTAGCAGCAGCAATTAGACAGGCTATAGTGATTAAAGGCATCAAATGCAAGAATGTGGAACATAAGGTCAGTCTTTATGCGGATGATGTGTTACTCTTTCTCCAGCATTCACAAACCACTCTCTCTGAGGTAATTACATTAATAAACTCTTTCTCAAGAGTCTCAGATTATTCGATAAACTGGTTAAAATCCACAGTTCTTCCAATTAACTGCTCCTTTCAGAATTCTTCCTTCACTCCACTGCAATCTGGAGATATCAAATATTTAGGTATTAATGTTTCACCTAGGCTGACAGATTTAACTAAATTAAACCACATCCCACTTTTAAAGAAGGTAGAGGATGATCTGGCTAGATGGAAGTCCCTACCCCTATCACTCATGGAACGGGTCGCCTCAATAAAAATGATGGTGTTGCCAAGAATTAATTACTTATTTGCAATGATCCTGAGCAAACCATCACCTGACTGGTTTAGATCTCTGGACTCCACCATCTCTAAATTCCTTTGGAAAGATAAACCACCGCGTATTAGCTTAAAAACGCTGCAAAGGATCAAGGACAAAGGAGGACTATATCTGCCTAACTTTCACCACTACTTCTTAGCCAACAGGCTTCAAAACATCTCAGGGTGGCTAAAACATACCCTCTTAGATGATACTTGGCTAGACGTAGAACAGGCTCTATGCAATAACATAGAGATTTCGGATCTACCATTCATTATCTCAAACATTAAACGACACGAATGCTTCAAAAGCATCAGTATCAGCTCTTCTCTGACAGCATGGTGGGAGTTTCTAAAAACGACTGAGTCTTCATTAATCCCATGCAAACGTACTCCCATCTGGAACAACCCTGACATACTACTAAACAATAATATGATAAACTTCCCGGATTGGAGTGGTAAAGGTATTAAATACTTGGAACATATATTCGAAGAAATAGACTTTATCCCCTTTGACATATTAGTTAAAAGATATGGGATTAACAAGAATAGATTTTTAGAATATTAACAAGTTAAATCTATAGTAAAAAGGAAATTCAAGTCTAATCAAATCAAATTACAAATACCACCAAGTGTGGCAGAATTCCTTGATCTCAAAACCCCCAAATTACTGTCTAAAATATACAGGACACTTTCCAAAATGGATGGATCAATATCCCTTCCTATTGCAAAATGGGAGGCAGATCTATCAGCTGGGACCACAATTTCTGGTCTAAGACATGTTTAAAAACTTTTGAACTGATCAGAAGTTCCAGTTTACAATTAATACAATACAAAATCCTGCATAGAGTGCACTACACAGGGCATCGGATGTTCAGGATGGGTTTTACGTCTTCTAACACCTGCTCACACTGTCAAGGGGATACACCTGACAATTACATCCATGCTCTTTGGTTCTGTCCACCTGTTCAGATGTTTTGGCGCAGGATTTGTGAGGACTTATCAAAGTGTCTGAAATGTACCATTCCAGCCTCTCCCTCAGTCTGCTTGTTGGGCGACCTAGATGGTGTCACTACAGAGATTAACACAACCCACATGGCTTTCACCACTTTATGCATTGCTAAGAAGACTGTCCTCATGAACTGGAACAATAAAAATAATCTTATTATCAACCAATATAAAGAGAGTTTGCTGGACCATAATAGTCTTTATACAGCTTCTGCCGCCACATTAGATCAATCTCTCTGGGCTCCTTTGATCAGCTCCATCACTTAGTGGTGGTGGGGGGGTCGCAGGTTTGTCCTGCTTCGGTCTTTGTTGTTGGTGTGGGGGGGGGTGGGGGCATATGAACTTGGGGCGTCTGGGGGTTCCCTGGGGGGGGGGTTTCTGGGGGGTTTGGTGTCGGGGCTGTGGTTCTGGCCTGGATGGGGCTTTGGTGGCTCTTGGGTGGCGTCTTTCTGGCGGCTGCTTGCAGCGCTGCTGGGGTAGCCTGTGCCGGCGGACGTAGGGTACGGGCCTGGCGGCTGTGCTGCTCCTGGGTGGGTCCGGGGCGGGCTTGGGGTTCTGGGGGCGCTCTGCCTCCGGGCTGGGGTTCCGGCTGGGCTGGGGGGGCTTTGGTCCTGGTAGGTGTGTCGCTGGGATGTGGGTCGGTGCATTCACTGGGGCCCGGCCCTGGCGCGGGGGCCTTCGGCGCGTCGGTGGGGCTGGGGGCCTCTTTAGCTGGCGGGGATGTTGTTTCCATCTGTCCGCAGGTGGTCCCTGCCTTAGGTGTATACACTCAGCGGGGGGGGGGGGGATCCAATAGAGGAGGAGAATGGACTCAACCTGGGTGTCTTGTCTTATGTAGTCTGGGAGTTGACTGAATGGTGGGGTGGGTGTAGTTTTTCCTCTGTGGTGGGGTCTGGTTGGCTGCCCCGGGCTCTGTGGTGCCGCTGCTCTGGGCCCCTGTCTGGATGGGCCTGGACACCCCGCCCTGGGTGGATTCCAGGGAATGGGGGTGCTTATGGGGGTCAGCGGGGGAGCTGGCTCCAGAGGGGGGATACTTGCCCCCCCCCAGTCCTTTCCTCCTTATCCCTAAGTGCTTCCCTCCTCCCGCTCCGTCACTCCAACACACATGTAGGGCTTTGAGGTGCAGGTGCGTCGCTGGGATGCAGGGGATGTATTCCTCCTCTGTCCCCCCGTGACCACCTGTGTCTCAATCATACACCACAACTTAGACACTCTCATTACTTACTCTCTCATGACACATACATTTAGGGTCTTGGGGGTGGGCACACAAAATGGCGTCCGGAGGGCGGTCTGCTCACTCAGCCTTACCTCTGGTGCCAGTGCCCACTTCTGAATTTTAAGTTGCACATAGACATTGAGGGTTCTGGGGAGGTGCCGAGCTGACACCAGCTGTTGATTGACAGAGGGTGGTTAGCGCATGCCCTTCCCCTGTTTTAAAGCACTTTAGAACAACACGCACCAACACCACATATGAGCGGGCGGAGGGAGGCATGGGGTCTTTTCACACCCCCGTTCTCTGTTCTCCATCTGGAGCCGGGGGCTGAGAAGAGCTGGCCGTCCGGTCGGGGTCTGGGTCTGGTGGGCTTCTCGGCTGCTGCGGGGTCCGGGGTGGTCTTCTTGTCCCCACGCCAGAGGAAAAAAAAAAGGGGTCCATCTCCGGGGTCTGGTGGCGGATTGCCCCTCTGGGGGTGGTGGTGCCTGGATCTCGGAGTATAGAGTATATATGGGGAGTGTGAATGTCTGTACGGCGTTCATTTCTGTGTGTCTCCATGTTGGGCGCATGGGTGAATATTTGTTTATGTGCGCATGAGGGTGGGAACGCATGCTTGTGTATGTGTACGTCTGTTTGTCTATACGCATGTGTCAGGTTGGGTCTTACACTTCACCTGGAATAACATCTCAGGGTCTGTTGCCCCCCCCCACACTCCCTGCCGGTGGATGAGGCCCCCGGCTGCCGATGCGTTGGGGGTTCTCGATGTCCGGGGCTGGATGCTCTGGTGTGTGCTGGCTCACTCTCGGCGGTTGCCTGTCGGGCCCTGGCCCTTCCAGCTCTGTCGCGGCCCCGGCTGGGGGGTGGGGGGGCCCTTGGATCTCTGGGCCCGGGGCCCGGTCTGCCCTGGTGTGGCCGGCCGCCGGCAGGGCCTGCGTGCTCGCCCTGAGGCTACTGCAATGTGGCTGCCGGATGGCCCCCCTCCAGAGCACTCCTCTGCCCTTTTCTGGGTGGGGGCTGCAATTGTCCCTGCGGTGGTCCTCCTGGGGTTCCCGTGCCCTGTGGGGCCTCTGGATGTCTAGGGCCCGGGTCTCCTCCGTGTCGACTTCATGTCCTGGGTGGGCGGGGCTGTGGCTCCCCACACACACTACTAGACATTTACATGGAGGAACCTTAGGAACACTAGCGCGCTGACACACACAGGTGTGCACACAAGTGCTCACGGACGCGTGCTCACGGACACACACTGTCTTGATCAGCTGTTGCTTCTGGGCATGTGTTGTAATACTGTTTGTGCGTGCTGTTCAACAACATTTAACGTTTGGTGGTCGTTGTGATTAGTACAGGTGTATGTTGTCTTTCTCTTTTCAGCAGACATGGAAGCAGATTATCTGTTTTGTTTTTTTTCTTTTCTCTCCTCTCTCTCTCCCTCTCTCTCTTTCCCCCTTCTTCTCCTTTGTTTCCCCCCTTCTCTCTCCCTCACCTTCTCTTGAGGAAGTTAAATAAATAAATAAATAAATAAATAAATAAATAAAGTAGTCCTCCGCAGAGGGGGGTGGTGGAGGGAGCAAAAAAAAATATATATATATATATATACACTCACCTAAAAGATTATTAGGAACACCTGTTCAATTTCTCATTAATGCAATTATCTAATCAACCAATCACATGGCAGTTGCTTCAATGCATTTAGGGGTGTGGTCCTGGTCAAGACAATCTCCTGAACTCCAAACTGAATGTCAGAATGGGAAAGAAAGGTGATTTAAGCAATTTTGAGCGTGGAATGGTTGTTGGTGCCAGACGGGCCGGTCTGAGTATTTCACAATCTGCTCAGTTTCTGGGATTTTCACGCACAACCATTTCTAGGGTTTACAAAGAATGGTGTGCAAAGGGAAAAACATCCAGTATGCGGCAGTCCTGTGGGCGAAAATGCCTTGTTGATGCTAGAGGTCAGAGGAGAATGGGCCGACTTATTCAAGCTGATAGAAGAGCAACTTTGACTGAAATAACCACTCGTTACAACCGAGGTATGCAGCAAAGCATTTGTGAAGCCACAACACGCACAACCTTGAGGCGGATGGGCTACAACAGCAAGAAGACCCCACCGGGTACCACTCATCTCCACTACAAATAGGAAAAAGAGGCTACAATTTGCATGAGCTCACCAAAATTGGACAGTTGAAGACTGGAAAAATGTTGCCTGGTCTGATGAGTCTCGATTTCTGTTGAGACATTCAAATGGTACAGTCAGAATTTGGCGTAAACAGAATGAGAACATGGATCCATCATGCCTTGTTACCACTGTGCAGGCTGGTAGTGGTGGTGTAATGGTGTGGGGGATGTTTTCTTGGCACACTTTAGGCCCCTTAGTGCCAATTGGGCATCGTTTAAATGCCACGGCCTACCTGAGCATTGTTTCTGACCATGTCCATCCCTTTATGACCACCATGTACCCATCCTCTGATGGCTACTTCCAGCAGGATAATGCACCATGTCACAAAGCTCGAATCATTTCAAATTGGTTTCTTGAACATGACAATGAGTTCACTGTACTAAAATGGCCCCCACAGTCACCAGATCTCAACCCAATAGAGCATCTTTGGGATGTGGTGGAACGGGAGCTTCGTGCCCTGGATGTGCATCCCACAAATCTCCATCAACTGCAAGATGCTATCCTATAAATATGGGCCAACATTTCTAAAGAATGCTTTCAGCACCTTGTTGAATCAATGCCACGTAGAATTAAGGCAGTTCTGAAGGCGAAAGGGGGTCAAACACCGTATTAGTATGGTGTTCCTAATAATCCTTTAGGTGAGTGTATATATATATATATTAGTCCTGTCCTATGCTCCTTTTACTGGCTTCCAGCTAATTCTCAGATTGACTATAAAAAATACTGCTCTTAACTTATAAAGCACTGAATGGCCTTGCAGAATATCTTGGAGATCTACTGGTCTCTTACAACCCTCTTTGCCTGCTTCAATCTCAAGGAGTAGAATATCTATAGTATAAATGCCTAGAGTAGAAAGAACTATGGCAGGCTGAGGGTGTTCTCCTACAGAGCTCCACAGTTGTGTATCAGTGCTGTCACTCTAGCTTCACAGTTACTTGTGGAATTGGAGTGCTGATGTTTCAGGGACTCCCCCTGCCTGCATTCCTACTTGCCTCTCCCTCCTACTTATGGTGGCATAGCCAGGACTGTAGCCAGGGTTTGAAAAATAATGATGTCCAGGACCTGGGGGTTGGGTCTCATCAATAACATTTATATTTCCCTATTTCTATTTGCAAGAAACATATTTTTATTAGTGTTGAAAACCTAAAAAACCACAAATTTTGTAAAATACACCATACATCATGTATGTACCAAGAGTAAGAGTCATTTTAAACTTAAACAGTTCACTCTGGGTGACCTTGCCAGAACAGAGAGTAAAAACGTACTCCAATACGTACCCTCCCTACAGTGTGCCTACCTGAATGAATTTAGGTCTCCTGTATGTCATAAAGAACAGTATAGAGCAATAAAATATTAAGGGTATGATTCATGTAATGTAAGATCATTTCTAACTATGCATAAGAATAATTGAAAATGAATGAAAAAGAAATGCTTGCTTAATATTAATACACAATTACAAGCTTACATTAAGTACACTTGTTTTGATGTCCAATTTTGGCTTTGAAATGTTTCTATGGACACTTTTATTGATGACATTTTGTGAAATGTTAGTTAGCCTCATCTAGCCTACTAGGCGTAATGTAGGAAACCCAGCCTTTAACATGGCCAATGTAGACTAATCTACATAAAGAGTCACCGTCACAGAGTACTCAACTGGCTGGTTGAAATAAAAACTTCGTCTTGATTTGTGCTCTCGGGACCTGAAATCTCCATCTCTGAAATTAACCCACTAATTTTCAAATTGTAGAATCACCCCTGCTCCAGATGCTATACCAGGTCTCTGATTTGGAAAGTTTTTTAACAGATAGTATTCATTGTTTTGTCTCATCGAATGATATGCTGCGTGTGCACCCTCCTTCACAATGCTGCATGACAACATGCACACATCGTGAATTTGAACTGCTTTCAGTGAAGTGCGCTTGTGCGGTTCATGAGCCACACATCCTCTATCACGCTGATACTGAATGCTCTAGCTGTCTGTCTCTCACACATACAGCAAACACTATTAACAACACATTTTAACTGAATGAAGATGCACTTAGCTGGCCCTGGCCATAGCCATATCTGCCAGAGCTTAGATAATGCACTCACCTAAATGTTTGCACGGCCTTTAGTCTCCCCTAATTTGGCAAGGCTCTTTTTATTTCTCCCACCCCTACTGCCCGGAGACCCCAAAAATCAAGATATTCTGCCTCCCCTGCAATTTGTGACACCTCTACTCCCTGTGACATCCTTCTGGCCTGCCTGCTTTTCTGCCTGTGATGTCTCTCCTACCTGCCCTGCTGCTGTACCACTGTTCATCCTGCCATCAGAAGCAATACCAGCATCTCCCTGGCCTCCGCATTGAGACTTAATACATAATGCAAGGTTTCTTCCTTCTAGGGAGTTTTTCCATGCTATTGTTGCCTCTGGCTTGCTCACTGGGAACTTTGGGCAGGGATAATATAAAGCATTTGAGAAAATGAGCTATACAAATACAACTGAATTGAATTGAATTACTCAGATTTAATTAAATTAAAAACTGTGTATATAAATAAATTTATTGTGTCATGTAGTAATAAATATATAATATGTGGCCAAAAAATAAATCTGTAATGCAAATTATTTAATGCCCTCTCTCCACCTCATTGTTTGCAATTTTTATTGAACCACTAGCAGCAGCAATTAGACAGGCTATAGTGATTAAAGGCATTAAATGCAAGAATGTAAAACATAAGGTTAGTCTTTATGCGGATGATGTGTTGCTTTTTCTCCAGCACTCACAAACCACTCTCTGAGGTAATTACATTAATAAACTCTTTCTCAAGAGTCTCAGATTATTCGATAAACTGGTTAAAATCCACAGTATAACTGCTCCTTTCAGAATTATTCCTCCACTCCACTGCAATCTGGAGATATTAATTATTTAGGTATTAATGTTTCACCTAGGCTGGCAGATTTAACTAAATTAAACCACATCCCACTTTTAAAGAAGGTAGAGGATGATCTGGCTAGATGGAAGTCCCTACCTATATCACTCATGGGACGGGTCACCTCAATAAAAATGATGGTGTTGCCAAGAATGAATTATTTACTTGCAATGATCCCGAGCAAACCATCACCTGACTGGTTTAGATATCTGGAATCTCGAAATTCCTTTGGAAAGATAAACCCCCGCGTATTAGCTTAAAAACGCTGCAAAGGACAAAGGAGGACTAGATCTGCCTAACTTTCACCACTACTTCTTAGTAGGCTTCAAAACATCTCAGGGTGGTTACAACATACCCCCTTAGATGAGCCTTGGCTAGACGTAGAACAGGCACTATGCAATAATATAGAGATTTCAGATCTACCATTCATTGGCTCAAACATCAAACGACACGAATGCTTCAAAAGCATCAGTATCAGCTCTTCTCTGACAGCATGGTGGGAGTTTCTATTTACTTATTCCTGGTTTTAATTAATTCATTAATTAATCAATTTACCAATCAATTTGATTACACGATACATGGTCATGAAATAAGCCTCGAAATGTCAAATTGTCACTTTCACCCTATTAAAGTTTTGAGGGAGGGCTCTAGTGAATACTGGTTTTTGATTGGTGCATCATTTCCACTCAGTTGTACCTATCTAATCCAACATGGCCACATTGGATATAACCAGTATCTTACTAAAATTGTTACACAAAAGCTTATTATTCCAGATGAAATGGATGCTGCCGACAATAACAGACTTCAGAGAGCAAATTGAAAGGTGGCTGCTCTTTTCAAATACGACATTGATATAAATATGCCTGCAAACTTCAAGGAAATTCTGCAACTGAACAGGCTACAAATGAGAATATCTGACTGCAGTGTTGCCCGTACTGGATGGCCATCCTGTGAAGCTACTTTTTGAAGCAATTCGCAAAGTAACTTTTTCTCACACTCATGTCCACCTGTGATTTCATCTCTGGCTCATTGCTCAATTGCTGCACACTGCAGCCTATAGAGGCAGGTATCTGGGAAGCATTCTACCAATCACTGAGACCTCCGTATCATGGTTAGTAAAAGAGACAGTTTCCTATGAGAGAGCCCTTGAGAGATAATTCATTGTTGGGGCCCTATTTTGCACTGGAGGAAAAGCACAGTGCAAAGTGGTTTTGCGATTTTCATACCAGCACATTCCTAATTTTCATGCCAAGCACGCACATTTTCAAAATAACAAATGATTTTGTGCTTGTTTCTCACATGTTGGAGTGGTGTTTTTTAAATGAGGTGTGGCTGGGTGCATTGTCGGCGCATAGTCATTGTAAGGCAGTGAAATGACATCACGATTTTGACTAATAAAAACCATATCTAAAGTCAGTGACATATTAAACAATATTTAAGGGGCATGTTTTGGAAACGTGGATGCACAACACTCATTACAGACACAGGTATGCGCTTGAAGTGCACTAATGGTTTTATTTTATTTAATTTATAAATGTTTTATTACAGAGAACAACTTGTCCTTTTTTGTAATCATACTGTTTAATAAAAGTAAAGAATAAATTGTATAATTAAAAAATCATTTGAGTTATCAGAATTATGTATTGATGATGGTTATTTGAGCAATCAACACACATTTGTATTTAAAAACACCAGGCTGAGCAGCTAGCTTCTTTTTTCACAATCTTCTGACATCAGTTGCCATGGTAAGCATGCCATTATAATGGCAATCCACCATAGCTTTTACAGGTGAGGTGGTGCACCATTCTGATTAGTTTATTGCATGTTAATAAATCCATCGAATTGGAGCAACTTTGAAATGTTGTCTTTGTATTTTTAACCTCGTATTTTTGCATGTGAATCGAATTTCCAATGCATATTTCCAATGCATAAATATTCAATGTTAGAATTTCAGTGGCATATAAAATTCAAATTGTGATGACACAGATTTACTTCCATATGTGCAGTTAAGGATGAAGATTACATCTGTATGATGGAGGTCATGATTAACAAGCACAACATACTCAAGAAAACAATAATAAACAACTTAGTCAATAATATATAATAAAACTTAGGGTTAAGGTAAGTAACTGAGCTAAATTTAAGTCTCAAATTTGTAATCTTCTGTTTCAAGATTTCAAGAGTCATATTTGTTCTATACCATATCCAAATATGTATAACTAACCTATTCATCATTCCTTGCTCTGTTTTGGGCATATGTGTATTTAATGCACTTTTACTTGAAGTTTCAGAAAATAAATGCAAACATAATTGCCTAAGAAAGAATTGTGGCGTCGGGCAGACCGAGGCATCGCAGGAGCAGAGAGAGACATGGAGACTCGCTTGCCGGGGTGAACACGCTCTTTTTTGGCAGTCCTGAAAAGGACTACATCAGGCACCCAACGAGCACCGAACCAATTACTCACCGGAAACACAAGGTTGTCAGATGCCGAACTGTAAGATGCATACACGGTGGGAGATTTATGTAAGCGAAATACACACGGGGTCGGACCAGGTACACACAAGACATGGGCAAATACACACGCGACAATAGGGAAACGTAACCATTAACATTAACAACAACAATACAAAAAGGGCTATTTACAAGTGCGCCCCGCCGGTGCCACAGAATGTTTTGTTTCTTGACTTAGTGATAAGAACATTCAACTCAATTCAAATCAGAAAGGAGAGCACAATAGCATCACATAGCTGGCTAGAATAGGCTAGAAATATCCAACTAAGGTAAGGAATCCAGTTATTACACAACCAAAAGTGTTAATAGTGAAATGTTGCTTTATGGATTTCAACACTTGATACATCACCTTCATTTCAATTTCTAATATATGAATTAGCCTAATTGAATAAGTTTAAAGAGAAGAAACATTTTGACTAAAAATAATGACTAAGAGTTGACTAAAATGTAACTCCTTTTTGTCAACTAATACTACACTAAATCTATGAAGGATAGAAATTACTAAAATGTTTCGAAAATTAATAAGCATTTTAATCTAAAGACTAAAACTAAGATTATATTTAAAATATCTGCCAAAATTAACACTGGCAGGGAGCAACACAGGAACAACAGCAAACATGAGGCAACACACAATGAAAAACTGGGGCTAAAATCTGTCAACAAAACACTAGGGCTGGGAGCAACAAGACAGAGGTGATGACTCACAAAGGACTCAAGTAGTAGGAAAGGGGTGACCAGTGACCTTTGTCTTTTGTCTAGCCCTGATCTGTCCTGCTTGTCCTGCCTAGCCTGTTCGCCTGCTCTGTCCCGTTCCCATCCTGACCACTCCAGTCCTGAAGTCTTCCTCTGTTCCTGCCCTCTGTCTGAAATCTTCATCGTTGGACTGCCTACCTTGGCCTTCAACCCTTCTGGCTACGTGATTCTGACACTCTCTCTGTCCTGTGATTCCGTGTCCAGTTGCCCATTCCTGACCCTGCTCCAGTTCCGACCCTGTTTTGCCTCGCTACCTCGACTCTGATTCTACTTGTTTGTATGTATGGTGCATGAAATAAACTGCAAGATTCTGTTCTTTAGAGAATACCTCACAGAACAAGACTGACCCTATGGATATGCAGTCCCAGCTACAGGACACCCTTTCCCAGATTGCCTAACTGACCAACCTGGTAGGGCAGCTTCAGCAGGTAATGGCTGCCACCGCTCCCATAGTCCCAATGCCCAATAGGTATGATGGTCACCCTGACACCTGCAAGACTTTCCTTATGCAATGTGGATTGTACATCAACAATACCCTGAGCAATTCCAGGGAGACAAAGATTGGGTCAACTTCGTCATCCCCCTGTTAACTGACCGAGCGCTGGAATCATTTACAGCCCTTTGAGCTAATAAGGGCACACTTCTCCAATCTGCACAGGCTCTTCAGACAGCATTCAGTGAGGTCTTTGATCACCCGGCTGTGGGGCACTGCTGAGGTGATCGCTTGAATGAATTCTGTCAGGGTTAACCCTCTGGGGTCTAGGGTAAGGAACACACTTTAAGTGACTGGGGTATGAACTTAATCATAAACTTAATTTATGGCAAAAAATATTTCTCAAAAATATTTGAAAAAGTTCAATTTCTCATTAATGCAATTATCTAATCAACCAATCACATGGCAGTTGCTTCAATGCATTTAGGGGTGTGGTCCTGGTCAAGACAATCTCCTGAACTCCAAACTGAATGTCAGAATGGGAAAGAAAGGTGATTTAAGCAATTTTGAGCGTGGCATGGTTGTTGGTGCCAGACGGGCCGGTCTGAGTATTTCACAATCTGCTCAGTTACTGGGATTTTCACGCACAACCATTTCTAGGGTTTACAAAGAATGGTGTGCAAAGGGAAAAACATCCAGTATGCGGCAGTCCTGTGGGTGAAAATGCCTTGTTGATGCTAGAGGTCAGAGGAGAATGGGCCGACTGATTCAAGCTGATAGAAGAGCAACTTTGACTGAAATAACCACTCGTTACAACCGAGGTATGCAGCAAAGCATTTGTGAAGCCACAACACGCACAACCTTGAGGCGGATGGGCTACAACAGCAAGAAGACCCCACCGGGTACCACTCATCTCCACTACAAATAGGAAAAAGAGGCTACAATTTGCACGAGCTCACCAAAATTGGACAGTTGAAGACTGGAAAAATGTTGCCTGGTCTGATGAATCTCGATTTCTGTTGAGACATTCAAATGGTAGAGTCAGAATTTGGCGTAAACAGAATGAGAACATGGATCCATCATGCCTTGTTACCACTGTGCAGGCTGGTGGTGGTGGTGTAATGGTGTGGGGGATGTTTTCTTGGCACACTTTAGGCCCCTTAGTGCCAATTGGGCATCGTTTAAATGCCACGGCCTACCTGAGCATTGTTTCTGACCATGTACCATCCCTTTATGACCACCATGTACCCATCCTCTGATGGCTACTTCCAGCAGGATAATACACCATGTCACAAAGCTCGAATCATTTCAAATTGGTTTCTTGAACATGACAATGAGTTCACTGTACTAAAATGGCCCCCACAGTCACCAGATCTCAACCCAATAGAGCATCTTTGGGATGTGGTGGAACGGGAGCTTCGTGCCCTGGATGTGCATCCCACAAATCTCCATCAACTGCAAGATGCTATCCTATCAATATGGGCCAACATTTCTAAAGAATGCTTTCAGCACCTTGTTGAACCAATGCCACGTAGAATTAAGGCAGTTCTGAAGGCGAAAGGGGGTCAAACACCGTATTAGTATTGTGTTCCTAATAATCCTTTAGGTGAGTGTATGTCAGATTTATGTAAAGCTTGTAATTCGACATCAAAGTATAGACATTGCAAAATGCAGTTTAGAACACTTGCAGAAACATTATAAAAGTACATAGTAAGCAATGGTGGAAGTTTGTTTTGATCGCAAATATCTGATCACCAAAGTCTTGGCTACATGAAGATGACTAAATGGTGTAGTGCAACATTCAGTTGGATAAATAAATAAGAAGAACCTGCAATAGCGAACCTTGGCGGATTACTAGTATAATGGATTGGTGGATTGCCATTAAAGAGAGTGGGAGATGACACTCTGATTTGTTTATGACATTCAGTTGGATAAATAAATAAGAAAAAGCTAACATGTCACTATTTCTGGTCTCCTTCCATTGAATATGTAGGAGCTCTCATGTGTATGCATGAGCCATTCAGACCTGGCCACATTCCCCCCCTTTTATGGTGCTGATGGGGATGTATCTGGATTGCATTTCACCACTGCATTGTTCATCAAATTACCATGCAAATGTTATTTGAATACACGGTATTGCGGCTATTTAGAATGCGAATCTTCAGGTGAGGGTGGTACAACATGCCCCCAATGCAAGTAAAACAAAGAAAAGTAACATGGTTTACTTTTAAAATTAGGTTAAATATGCCTGTTTAACCTAATTTAATACAATGGACGTTTTGAAAAGACAGATTACGGATTTAGTCAGCATTTTTTTCATGTTTCTACAATAAGATTTCAGCGAGTTATGAACTGAAATACAAAAGAAAGATACACGGCATTGCCGATGATGCCGTCGACTCCAGAGGGTTAACTGAACTACCAAGGTTGCCCTTGAGTTCCACACCCTCACTGCTGGACTTGGCTGGCCATCAGACTTCCTGCAAATACTGCATAGAAAAGAACTGAATCGCGAGCTGCAGGTGGGGACTGCTTGCTGCAGACCAACTCGGTCTTTTGGGGAATATGTACAGCTGTTGATCTTGTTAGGTAACATAGTTTGTGAACACTGTTGCTCTCTTGCCAAGACAGAAAGTCCTTGCCTGCTCCCAACATTATGCTCTACAGACCCAGAACTGATGCAGCTAGGCAGAGTTCCTCAAAGAACGCCTACAGAGGTTTCAACAACAGCTGTGCCTCTATTGCAGTGAACCGAGCCATGCAGTCTGATGCTGCCTGACCTGTCCAACTGGATTCTTTGTGTTGGGAGGAGAACCAGGTGTCAGATCACGCCATATTGGACTCTGTAGCTGCCAAGAACTTTGTTAACCAGGGATTTGCTGTGAAACAATGGATTCCACTGGAGTCCCTAAATGCTCCCCTCACAGTTTGTGGTGTGGACTGGTCTCCTCTGGCCTCCAGATGGGTGGCCCATCAGACTATCTACCCCCCTTGAGGATACAGTTAGGGGCAGTCAATGAAGAACAAAATCAACTCTATGTCCTTCCATCGGAACATGACACAATCATTTTAGGACATCCCTGGTTACACACACAATCCCCATATCAGCTGGAAAACAGGGAAGATCCAGTAATGCTCTAAGAACTGTATAGCTAAGCGTCTGGTGCTCAGTGGAAAGTCCACAGCTGGATGGGAGTTCCTGTATTCCCCACCCAGTACCAAGACTCCTGTAATGTCTTCAGTATGACAAAGGTATTCGGGCTACCTTTGTCAACCTCCCCTGTAACCTCTAGTTTCTTTTTTCATCCATCCATTCATCCATCCATCCATTACCTTCCGCTTATCCGAGGTCGGATCGCGGGGGCAGTAGTCTCAGCAGGGAAACCCAGACTTCCCTCTCCCCAGCCACTTCATCCAGCTCCTCCGGGGAAATCCCGAGGCGTTCCCAGGGCAGCCGAGAGACATAGTCCCTCCAGCGTGTCCTGGGTCTTCCCCGGGGCCACCTCCCAGTGGGACATGCCCAGAACACCTCACCAGGGAGGTGTCCAGGAGGCATCCTGACCAGATGCCCGAGCCACCTCATCTGGCTCCTCTCAATGCGGAGGAGCAGCGGCTCTACTCTGAGTCCCTCCCGAATGACCGAGCTCCTCACCCTATCTTTAAGGGAGAGCCAGCCACCCTGCGGAGGAAACTCATTTCAGCTGCTTGTACTCGCGATCTCGTTCTTTCAGTCACTACCCATAGCTCATGACCATGGGTGAGGGTAGGAACGTAGATCGACTAGTAAATCGAGAGCTTTGCCTTTTGGCTCAGCTCTTTCTTCACCATGACAGACCAATGCAGCACCCGCATCACTGTTGACGCCGCACCGATCCGCCTGTCAATCTCCCGCTCCATCCTTCCTTCACTCGTGAACAAGACCCCGAGATACTTAACCCTCTGGAGTCAACGGCATCGTCGGCAATGCCAAGTATCTTTCTCGTGTATTTCAGTTCATAACTCGCTGAAATCTTATAGAAACATGAAAAAAACGCTGACTAAATCCGTAATTGGTCTTCTTTTCAAAACGTCCATTGTCGGAAGTATTAAAGTTTTAAGGTTAGGCTAAATCGGCAAAAAAGTAAACCATGTCACCTTATTTTGTTTTACCTGCATCGGGGGCGTGTATTACCGCTGTCACCCGAAGATCGCTATTCACATTCAAATTGCCGCATTAGCGCGTATTCAAATCACATTCGCATGGTAAGTTGATGAACAGCGCAACGGTGAAACGCGATCCAGATACATCCCCATCAGTGCCTTTCAATGAAAGGAGCCAGAAATAGTGACATGAGTTAGTTTTTTGTTATTTATTTATCCAATTGAATGTTGCAACTGCAGTCATTGACAAAAGTCTTGTCACATAAGGACATAGTAACTTAAAAAGGCATATAACTTTATTTATAATCAATCAATTGTTACGATAAATGGATCAATTTAATGCCAAGGACTTTCACATTAATAACTGGGTGCAAATAAAACAGTCAAAAAGTGTCCTGATGTTCACAGCTTGTTAAAGTCCATAACACCTGTTTTTGCAAGGACAAAAGTCTTGTCATGTCTTTTAATGATTCAACCAATCACAGATTTGAGGTTCTCCTGTGACAAATACTGTAATTAACATAATCCCAGGTGTGTATAAAAAGATCCCCAGCAAACCAGACCTTCTTGAAGTGCAACCTGACTTCTGACAACATGCCAAAGATTCAACCACAGACCAAGTCTGCTGAGGTGTCAGACGTCATTAATGTATCCAAACATCAAGTGGAGAGGATTAAAAAAAGATATGAAGAAACTGGTGATGTTCATGACAAGCCCAGGTCAGGCAGACCACGTAAGACAACTCTTCGAGAGGACCGTTTGTTGCTTCGAAAGTCCAGGGCCAACCCTTTTTCAACTGCAGTAGAGCGACATCAGAACTGGTCACCAGAAACCGCTGTGTCTACCAGAACAGTTTCTCGAATTCTCGCACGCAGTGGTCTCCATGGCCGAATTAGTGCACAGAAACCAGGATTAATGAGAACACAAGAAAAAAACCATGTTGAATTTGCCAAGGCCCACAGCTTGCAGCAAGGATGGACAGTGGCAAAGTGGCAGAAGGTTGGTTTTTCTGACGACTCATCCATTGAACTGCATACCAAATGCTGAAAATACTGTAGGAGACCTGTTCGAACCTGCATGGACCCAAGACTCACCCAGAAAACAGTCAAGTTTGGTGGAGGAAAAATGGTTTGGGGTTACATCCAGTATGGGGGTGTTCGAGAGATCTGCAGAATGGATGGCAGCATCAACAGCCTGAAGTATCAAGACATTCTTGCTGCCCATTACATTCCAAACCATAAGAGGGGGCAAATTCTGCAGCAGGATGGCGCTCCTTGTCATACTTCAGCCGCAACATTGAAGTTCCTGAAACTGACGAGGATCAAGGTGCTCCAGGATTGGCCAGCCCAGTCACCAGACATGAACATTATTCAGCATGTCTGGGGTAGGGTGAAGGAGGAGGCTTGGAAGACAAAACCAAAGAATCTAGACCAACTCTGGGAGTCCTGCAAGACTGCTTTCTTTGCCATTCCAGATGACTTCATCAACAAGTTATTTCAGTCATTGCCAAGACGTATGGATGCTGTCCTCCAAGCTCACGGAAGTCATACATGTTATTAATTCTTTCTTCCAAGGCATCATGACTTTATGTTCTGATGTTATTGTAGCATGTTTGTGTATTCTAAATAAAGTATATGTATAATTTCTACATTATTTTTGTATATGACAAGACTTTTGTCCAGGCAAAAGTTGACCTTTTTGTCCTAATTACATGACAAAACTCAATGAATGATGAAAAACTTTATTTTGGTATAATAAGCATAATCTAGAGGGCTTTGCCTTTCTTATAAGCCATTTCTGATTCCAACTGATTAACTACAGGTCAAGTTATTATTTGTTGTTCCTACAACTTGGTTAAGTGACAAGACTTTTGTCAGGCACTGTACATCGCCAGTAAGCCTGATAAGTTCAGAATTAAGTTTTGGATTGCAGCTGATGTGGACAGTAAATATATGCTCAATGCCATGCCATATCTTGGGAAGAACTAGACTCGTCCATCAGGGGAATGGCTGTCAGAGACTGTGGTGGTAAAACTAATGGAGCCTTTCACGACAGATAATTTTTTCACGTCTTTATCAGTTGCTAATAGACTTATGGCCACTAGGACCAGTTTACTTGGCACAATAAACAAGGCACGACGGGAACTTCCACCTTCTGCAAGGGACACCGGGAAGAGAGAGAAATACTCCACAAAAGTTTACAGAAATGCCAGGACCACACTGACCATCTACGCGCCCAAGCACAAAACATCCCTTCATGAGCATCAGTGAAGAAAAGAAGAATAAACCAAACACGGTGACTGACTACAATCATGCCAAGGTACGTTATAATTTACATTTTAATGTTATACAATTAGCATGTATTGGTTCTTATTTATTGTAAATATTATTTGCTTATTTTAATTTTTAATTTTCTTGTATATTTTTGCAGTGTGGGGTGGATGTTCTGGACCAGATGGCACAACTGTACTCCATGAGAGCTGGAACCCGAAGATGGCCGGTTGCTGTTTTTTTATAACATTCTGGACCTGGTGGCAATCAACGCAGGGGCGCCGTGAGGGGGAGGAAAGCTAGGATGATTCCAAGGGCCCCTGAGTGACAGGGGCCCTAAACAATTAGGAAAATAACTGGATTGGTTTGGACTGGGGGGCCTAATATGATATGCTTTCATAGGGCCCAAAATCTCTAGCCATGCCCCTGAATCAATGCATTCATATTGTACAAGAAATGTGTCAATTCTACAGAGAGTAGGAGGGACTTTATCATGGACCTGGCATGGGAGCTTTGTGAGTAACACAAATTGAACAAGGAAGTTGATGCTACACAGACAGCATGAATTCAGCAATCGCTTTGTGTTGCTCTTCTGCCTGGAAAACTTACGCAGTGCCAGGTTGGCAGATGCACCCGAAATAAAGCCAAAGAGACTTGCGTGAAATGCAGTTGGTATGTCTGTGGGAGTTGTTCGCGAAAGCCACCAAAGATGTGTATAGATTGCGAGTAGTCTTGAGTTCTTTGTCTATTGTGTTGGATTTTATGGATTGGATTATTGGATTGAGTTGGATTATTTTCAAATAAAACTTTTCTTTTAATCAAGTGTTTCGCCTGGGTTGATCTGTATAAAAATAGCGATAGTTTATTGCAGTTGTTAAACAGCGGATACTTCAACAAATTTTAAATCACTAATAAACTGTCTAACATTTTATAAAATGCTGCCATTGCGCGTTTCAAGTTTACGATTTCATGACAAAGAAGCCACTCTTTCAGGAACATTACGGCTTTTTGGTTGCGGGTGTTAGATTCGCTGATGCTATTAACACTAATGGCACATTAGCGCAAACAAGGGGCTGCATACCCTGAAGAGCGTCTTGCTTGGCGGTTAGAGGAGTGTGACGCCCATTGGCGTGGAAAGCGGCGGTTCTAGTGTTAATTAGTCTCACATGTCCTGTGTTAGCCTCGTTACCCCTTAGTATATAAGTCCCTGCCTCTGTTCAGTTGAATGATGTCGAATGCTCTTTTTATTTTGTAGCCTGCCTGCCCGCCCACCCCTTGTTTTCCCTGCCCCATTTGTAGTTAGTCTTTATTTATCCCTTTTGCTTTTGACCCCTCGTGGTCCATTTGTTTTTGTAGTGTTCCTAGTGTTTTCAGTTTGTTAACCGTCTGGAGTCGAAGGCATTGTCGGCAATGCCGCGTATCTTTCTCGTGTATTTCAGTTCATAACTCGCTGAAATCTTATTATAGAAACATGAAAAAAACGCTAAACAGGGAATATTGCCCGATATGAGTACCAATGTTATACCAGTGCTCTTCACTAAAACTAGTCAATACATAAAAAAAATATCCCAAAAAACTTTAATTAGGCTACTAAAAACCCACAACATGAACTGTTCCACCTTGTTTGTACATCTTTAAGAATTTTTGAGGCATTTGCAGTTCAATTTGAATATCTTCCAAAAGAATATACACAAGTGGCCTCGAAATGTTCCTCCCACTGGCCACAGTGTCACTTGTACTTCATTGTGATAGCAGTCCCTCATGTATCACAAACTGTATCATGTAAGGAGCACGCATAGCAGCCCAAGCTAGCGACTCCCAAAACATCCAATGCTTTTTTCATATTACTCGCATTGTCTCATGCAATTGCGTGTGATTTTTTTAGCAGGATTTTCCACTAAAAGCTATTTCCACCAGTTCCACCTTCAAACTTTGGTTTTACAGAGATCGCAATTCGCTGTGCTACTAATTGTTGTTAAAAGCATAAAATACCTCCAGATCATCACCTTCCTATCTGATGTTCTTGTGCTCCTCCTACTGAAAAGGGTATGTGCATGACATCACAGCCGGCGGATGTCACTACGTTCATACCCAATGAGTGGCAGCTTTAGCATTCAGCTTGAGTGCCACAAAAAAAACATCTAAAATGGAAAAGAGCTCTCCTGTGATTGATTTAATTTAATAAGAAATAAGAGCTATCTTTTTACAGGCTGTCAAAAACTAAATAAGTAAGTACCGGACATGGATTGGTCACACTATATTGCCAAAAGTATTGGGACACTTGCCTTTACACACACATCAACTTTAATGACATCCCATTCTTAATACATAGGCTTTAATATGGAGTTGTCCCGCCCTTTGCAGCTATAACTATGATCTAAAATGTTAGGCTAAAGACCGGTTTTGGTGGTTCACTGAAAGCTTTCCAGCCTCAGCTCCGATCGGCTCCTCGCTTCTTTGCTTCGTGGCGCTCCGTGGATCCTGTTGACACCTGCCTGGTACCGGTTGTTGGCATGGATCAGGTGTTTCAATCACGCCACGTTTCTCTTCACCTTCGCCACCGTGGAGTGAATCTCCGGTTCCTGCATCCGCTAAACCGTGCACACTACAATGCTGTTGTTGCTGAACTGGACCCTATCAGGATGAGTCTGGTAAAGGCCAGATCGGTAATAAATAAGATGTTTATTTTAAAGGATCTTTTTACCACTCACGGTCTGGACTTCCTCTGCATGACTGAAACCTGGATGGTTCCTGGTGACGCTAGCGCCTTTTCGGAGCTGCTTCCAAATGACTGTTTATATTTTAACTCCCAGCGAACTTCGGGTGGCGGTTGAGGTTTAGCAATTGTTTTTAAATCGAAATTTATTTGTAAGCAGTTGTTTTCCCCAGTGTCCTGCTCTACCTTTGAACGACTTCTGTTTGAGGTGAGCCATTCTCCTGCTATGCTCTGTGTGGTGGTTTATCATCCACCAAGATATAATAAGGATTTTTTAAGTGACTTTTCTGACCTTTTGGCTGATATTATGCCTAAATATGACAAAGTTTTAATTATTGGTGATTTTAATATCCATGTATGTTGTCCAGAGAAGCCTCTGGTGAAGGATTTTTTAGATTTGCTGGACTCCTTTGAGTTAATTCAGTCAGTAAATGGTCCTACTCAGAAATGTGGTCATACACTAGATCTGGTTTTAACTAATGGGTTATCTGTTCTTAACTTGGAGATTAGCGATGCGGTGTTCTCTGACCATATGCCGATTTTATTTTGTTTAGCCCCTCCTGGTCAGTCTGCTAAAAGGTGTGTTCCTGTGCGATGCAGCCATTCTTTTAATCCCTCTACTGCTGTCAGGTTCTCCAACATCTTTAGTTATGAAGAGACCATGCAGCCGTCTGTGTCTTCCAACACTGAGGAGTTAGTCCTTCAGTTTAATTTGGCCTGTCAAACTGCCCTGGACTTGGTGGCCCCATTAAATATCAGACGACCAAAACCAAGTCTTGAACTATGGCTAAATGACAACACCCGGGCCTTGAGACGGGAATGCAGGAGAGCAGAACGAAGGTGGAAAAGGGATAGGTTGCAGGTTTCTTTTGATTTATTGATGGAGAGCTGGCATTGCTACCAGAAAGCTGTGAAAGCTTCCAGGTCTAAGTTCATTTCTGAAATGATTGCATCTAATTCCCATAACCCTCTTTTCTTTTTTCCACACTGAATTCTATTCTTAATGTTCATGAATCTGTACTTACATAGGCTTCCAATGAAGTTTGTGAAAATTTTCAAATTATTTTTCTAGGAAAGGTTGTTAATACCTGAGCCCATATCTCACCACGTTCTCAAGATCCTTCTGTCTTAATATATTATGTGGCAGTTTTTGACCAATTTGAGTCCATTTCCCTGTCCACATTAGAACAGCTGGTTGCAAGTATGAAGCCCACAGGTTCTCCCATTGACATTATTCCTCCGCGGTTTCTTAAGGAGGTTTTCCCTACACTGGGTCCTTGTATTCTCACTATTATCAATAGTAGTCTGACCTCGGGCATTGTGCCTAAAAATTTTAAGGATGCGGTTGTACATCCTCTGCTGAAAAAGCCTGGCCTTCAGCCTTCAAACTTTTTGAATTTTAGACCAGTATCAAAGTTGCCTTTTTTATCTAAAATTTTAGAAAAAATTCTCTAGCCGCAACTGAAGCCCTTTTTGGATGATCATTCAATTACGGAGGTTTTTCAGTTTGGATTTAAGAGCCATCATAGCACAGAGTCCGTATTAATAAGAGTTTTTAATGATATTTTTTTTGGCAACTGACTCTGGTGATTGTGTAGTACTTGTACTGTTAGATTTAACAGCAGCCTTTGACTCATGAGATCCTCATTGCTAGGCTGGAGCAGTGGGTGGGTATTACTGGTTCAGCACTTCAGTGGTTTAAGTCATACCTCTCAGAGAGAACTTTTTGTGTAAATATTAATGGTTTTACCTCTACCTCTGCTGTTCTTCCCTGGGGGGTTCCACAAGGTTCAATCCTGGGACCCCTCCTTTTTTCGCTGTATCTGTTACCACTCGGTTTCATCTTCCGGAAGCATAATATTGCTTTTCACTGCTTTGCTGATGATTGCCAGGTTTACTTTCCCTTGAAGCACAGGGGTTTATTCTCAGTCCAGCCCCTTCTTGACTGCCTTACAGACATTAGGGGATGGATGGCTTTGAATTTTCTTAGTTTTAACGAGAAGACGACAGAGGTCATGCTATTTAGACCTAGCGGCTCTAGCAGTACCTCTTCTTTTGACCATGCTTCCCTTTCCCAATATGAGAAACCAGTGATGAGGAATTTGGGTGTAAAAATGGATTCTGCAATGCAGCTTAACGCACATGTGAAAACAATGGTAAAATCTTGTTTTTTTTTTTCATTTACGAAGGCTGTCTAAAATTAAGTCTTTTCTGTCAAAACGCAACCTCGAAACTATGATTCATGTTTTTATCACCTCGCGCCTTGATTACTGCAATGCACTCCTTATTGGGATTGGTCAGGGTTCCATGAATCGTTTACAGATGGTGCAGAATGTCACTGCACGTTTTTTAACTGGTACTGGTTACATCTGGTTTTAGCTTCCCTTCACTGGCTCCCTGTTCACTTACAAATTCGTTTTAAAATTCTTTTGTTTGTTTTTAAGTCGCTACATGGCTGCGCCCCGCTTTATCTGGTAGAATTGTTACATCCATATGTTTCGACTCGTTCCTTAAGATCAGAAGACCAGATGCTTTTATCTGTCCCTAAGACACAACGAAGACGTAGAGGTGATAGGGCTTTCGCAGTGGTGGCTCCAAAACTGTGGAACTACCTGCCTCTGCATGTTACACTTGCACCTTCATTTGCGGTTTTTCAAAGTCGTCTAAAAACGCACTTTTATTCTTTGGCATTCGACCCAGTGTGTTGTGCTGACTATGTCATGTAATCTTATTGTTGTCAGTTGTTATTGTTGTATACTGTATGTTTTGCTGTTTTATTCTTTTTGGCACATGTGTGTGTCATTTCTAATGTGGTGTACAGCACTTTGGTCAGCCTTGTGGCTGTTTTTATAAGTGCTTTATAAATAAAGTGGTATGGTATAACAGCTTCAACTCTTCTGTGAAGGTTGTCCACAAGGTATAGGAGTGTGTTTAATGGGAACTTTTGACCATTCTTCCCAGAGAACATTTGTGAAGTCAGGCACTGATGTTGGACGAGAAGTCCTGGCTTGCAGTCTCCGCTCTAATTCATCCCAAAGGTGTTCTATCAGGTTGAGGTCAGGGCTCTGTGCAGGCCAGTCAAGTTCCTCCACATCAGACTCCCTCATCTATGTCCTTATGGACCTTGGTTTCTGCACTGCTGCGCAGTCATGTTGGTACAGGAAGGGGCCATCCGGAAACTCTTCCCACAAAGTTATGAACATGAAATTGTCCAAAATGGCTTTGAATGCTGCAGCTTTAAGAGTTCCTTTCACTGGAACTAAGGGGCCAAGTCCAACCCCAGAACAACCCCACACCATAATCCTCCCTCTACCAAACTTTATACTTAGCACAATGCAGTCAGGCAAGTACCGTTCTCCTGGCAACCACCAAACCAGACTTGTCCATTGGATTGCCAGACAAAGAAGTCTGATTTGTCACTCCAGAGAACACGTCTCCATCGCTCTAGAGTCCAGTGGCAGCGTGCTTTACATCACTGCATCCGAAGCTTTGCATTGTACTTGGTGATGTAAAACTTGGATGCAGCTGCTCAACCATGGAAACTCATTCCATGAAGTTCTCTAAGCATTGTTCTTGAGCTAATCTGAAGGCCATACGAAATTTGGAGGTCTGTAGCTATTGATTCTGCAGACAGTTTGCATGTGTTGTACCTGCTCTGTGATTTTACATGGCCTACCACTTGTGGCTGAATTGCTGTTATTCCCACTTTGCTTACACTTCGTTATAATACCACTAACAGTTGACCGTGGAATATTTAGTAGCAAGGAACTTTCATGAATGGACTTTTTGCACAGGTGGCATCCTATTACGGTACCACGTTTGAATTCACTGAGCTCCTGAGAGCAACCCATTCTTTCGCAAATGTTTGTACATGCAGTCTATATGCCTAGATGCTTGATTTTGTACACCTGTGGCTATCTAAGTGATTGTAACACCTGAATTCAATGATTTGGAGGGGTGTCCCAATACTTTTGCCAATATAGTGTATATGCCTGTTAACCAATGTGTCTAATAGGTATGGATCGATGCCGATACTGATCCCCCTCTAAATGTTCATGGCCTAGTAAACTTAAATTTAAGACTTTATAAGGCTTTTCAAGACCTGAATTGGTTCAACTTGGAATTAATACATTTTAAGACTTTTTAATATCCTGTAGACATGCTGAAAAACTTGAAAAAAATGTAGCTTCAACCAGGCTTATTCTAACAGAAAACTAAGAGCAAGGCTTGTTCCAGAAATATAAACCTAGCTTCAGTTTCAGCTTTTTACCAAATTCTGAATATAGGGCTTTAAGTACAAAAATAAATCCTGGACACTTAAAAAAACTACCTCAGTTTGTTGACCTTGAGTAGCAAAAGTCCTATGATCCAACTCTGGTCTCCTGATGCTGGAAAAGATTTATTGTTTCTACATTCTGAGCAAGCTTTGTATGACAGAACAAACTGAGGTCACAAGTCTTACTAAGGGTAGATGAAATGCAATTTACATTACTGTGCAAAAGTCTTAGGCAGTAAAATTAAATGTTCAAAACTATTTATCTGGGTAGTAAGTGTATATTTGCTTAGACAAAAGTCACAATTTAATTTTACAACATATTGACAATAGAAACTAACAGGAATTTCTACCATTCTCTAAAAAGTTACTGATATCTTGTTGGATGGCTAGAAGAACACCACTTAATTTTGCTAAACTCTCCTCAGGGGCACCACAGCCATTCAATGTATTGGTTAAATTTCACCACTTTCTTACTTACTTAATTAAATTATTTGAAAAAGTCAATTAGGTATTGATTAGCCATATGAGGTGTGCTAGTGGGTCAAAAATCACGATCATGATTCCTGCAAATACTGGCATGATTTTAGGAAAGGGTCTTTAATTGTTAAGCTAATACACTTTTACAACATAATATCTTGGTTTTACACAAACATGAAGATCATTTAAACATCATTTTCTTTAACTGCATTAGGCATTTGCACAGTACTGTATAACAATATCATCAGCATAAAAGTGGAAAGCTGAATTATGTATATGGTAAATAAAAGTGGACCCAACACTGAACACTAAGGGGATACACTTAGAAAGTGATATCACAGATATAAGACCATCTCATGATGGCCTGAACATTAGCTATCAGATAATTGACAAAATAAACTACTACATCATCAGAATAGACAATGTTACAAGGCTCTGTAACAATAATTCTGCACAACAATAATGTATATTTTTAAATATTTTAATATTTTTAAAATGACTGTGATTCTTCATTCTGTTTATAGGGTGCTAAATGTTTCCTTTGTTTGACACATAAAATAACTTTGTTTACCTTTAATACAGTCAAAATTTGAGTACATTCTGAGCTGCCAATACAAAGAGCAAGGTATGCCAAAAAATACACTCAATTTTCTAAAACATTCTTTCTAAAGCAAGTTATTTACACACTATAAGTCAGACGATACTATGCAAGATGCTTAAAGCCATGCAGTACCCCAAAGAACTGGCTGTGTTTACATGTACCTTTATAAACTGATTATGCTGGCCCTTAAATTCATTACTCAATTGTTATGAAAATGCCTTAACCCATCAATGAGAAATCTGTTTTTCCATACTGATCAAGCACGGAGTATGATCGCATATAGATACTGTGCATGCACCAAATCATGCTTCTATTTGTGCAGTTTACGAGTCACCTGGAAGTGACTAAATACAAAAGAATAACTTCCTCCAATAACCCATTTACAGAACTAACATATAAATACAGTAATTGGAGTAATGAAAGCACATGTAACTGGATTGTTGCCATACTCAGTTTATTGTCAATAAACCGATTATTGAGTGTATGTAAACACTGTCAATGATGATACTGCTTTGGCCAATTTTTCTGTGACACAGTATCAGGATATGTTTTATGATCTACTGTAGAACTCCCAGTATTGATGACATATTTTAACATTGACTTAATCTTCTTTTAATACTACTATAGCTACTGTATCCCTGCTTGTCTTTGTACTAATTTGAAAAAAGCTGAAGGGAACCTGTAGCTACTGTATGTTCAGATCATATTATCATCAGAGGTGGACATGGCAGGTTCAGAAAGTAAAAATTCAAACCAGGATTTTGTTTCAACCAACCAGTTGAATATAAAAAGTCAGTCACAGAGTACTCAACTGGCTGGTTGAAACAAAATCTTGGTTTGGATTTTTACTTTCTGGACCTGAAATGTCCGCCCCTGCTAATCATATCGGCTGAGTCTACTTTTGTATATCAGCAGGTAAAGAACTATTGTCTTTCATTATCATCCATCCATCCATTTTCCAACACGCTTATCCTACTGGGTCACAGGGGGTCCGGAGCCTATCCCTGCATGAAGCAGGGAACAACCCAGGACGGAGTACAGAGTACTCAACTGGCTGGTTGAAACAAAATCTTGGTTTGGATTTTTACTTTCTGGACCTGAAATGTCCGCCCCTGCTAATCATATCGGCTGAGTCTACTTTTGTATATCAGCAGGTAAAGAACTATTGTCTTTCATTATCATCCATCCATCCATTTTCCAACACGCTTATCCTACTGGGTCACAGGGGGTCCGGAGCCTATCCCTGCATGAAGCAGGGAACAACCCAGGACGGGGGGTCAGCCCATCGCAGGGCACACTCACACACCAGTCACTCACACAGTCTTTCATTACCAATGAATGTCAAAGTTAGAGAGCAGCTAAGAGAGCCAATACAGCCCTAAGGGTCATTGCCGCTTTGTTGTGTGTCAGCTCTGCTGTGTGCAGCTCTCAGTCCAGAGGGAGTTGAATAGTGCCATTTGCTCATCCACCAGAAATTCCAATCACCTTTGTATTTCTGAGATCCCAAAATAAATCTGCTTGATGTCACAAAAGATGCATTGTTTACAGCATGCTACAGCTACTGTAGGTATGAGCAATAACAGTACTTTCCAGGCCATGTAGCTAACAACTCACAGAAATTATATATTTGATGATGATTATGTGAACAAATATTAGACTAATAAAAGGCATTTTGGTATAAATTATACAGCTATTTTACTCTCTATCCGTAGATGTCCCTTTGTCCTACAGCATTCATCCTCAGAGCCAGGCTTTAACCCAACTGTCCACATCACCCCTGATCTCATTTCCCGGTACCCCCTGCCACTGGCAGACACAAAAAGGCACTGCTCCTTCCCGTCCTGCCAGAAAGGGAGGGGCAGTGCAGTCATGAGCAAGGGAACTGGACAGCCAGTTCCCAGAAATGCACATTTTAACAAGAAAAAAAACAAACAATATTTTGTTTGTTTTATACCTAATGGAGTTTTGTTGCAAATTTTATTAAGAAAAGTAATAAAGAAAAGTAATCTGTAAATACTGAAGAACTTAAAAAGCTGCATCGGTGACTTGGTACAGTGGCTCTGCTATGAGCCTGTTAAAGCACTGAAAATCAGAGAATTGATTTTGATTTAAAAGTGAAGTTGACACTGTAATGTACTGACTAGTGCAATCTACATTTCTTCAAAAATATTATCATACAAAGTCACAAAGGCTTTTGTCCCTTTAACTCAAATTACACAGCAATTATGCTTTCCAGCTTCTATAGTTGTGGGTAAGTATATGTGTATAGACCAAAAAAGGTTTTTATTTTTATTTTTTTTAAAAGCAAGTTGCAGGAATCCCCAATATTAACAACTTCCATATATTTATTTCAATTACCTCAATAGCTTAACCCCTACTGGTATCATAACAGCAAGGAATAACAAAATGAAAACAGCTCAAAAGCTCTTCATCCTATTGCCCTTTGATCTTAGTCTTTTTCCACAGGCCAAGTGTAACTACCAAAGATGCTGTAAGAATGACAACCATGTATTCCTCAGACAGCCTCATTATTCTCCTCCATCTAATTCCTAATACTCCCATACCCTCCAACCTCTACAATTTCTAAAATTACTGGATGGATCAACTGTAAATGTGAAAGCCAATAAATCCAGTCTAACTGGCAAAAGACTGCCGCAGAAACACAGTGGAGTATAAAATCACATAAAATTACATAAAATCTGTAGAATGTATCAGATCCCAACTACTAGGACTAAGGCTAAGTGACATGATTAAATTTTCCCATGAAAATGATGGCATGCTCTTATCAGTCAGCAGAGGAAGTATAGACACTGCTGTGCCTTCTTGGTCTGGGAGGTGATGTTGTTGGTCCAGGAGAGGTCATCTGATATACAGTATGTAGTTCAAGGAACTTGGTGCCTTTCATCACTCCCACATTGGAGCCATTGATGGTCAGTAGAGAATGTGTTGTGCTGGACTTCCAGTATCCAGAGGGAGTTGTTGAGGTCAACTGTGTCCAGTTTTCTGATGAGGACAATAGTGTTGAATGCTGACCTGAAATCTGCAAACAGCATTCTGACGTAGTTGTTCTTGTGTTCCATGTGGGTTAATGCTAGGTGAAAGACATTTGATAGGATGTCCTCTGTGGAGGGGATCTGGTGAGGTGGGGAGACAGCTTTTGACATTGACTATAACTAGTCTTTCAAAGCACTTAGAGATGATAGGTGTAAGTGCCACTGGATGGTAGTCATTTATTTCTGACACTTTTGTCTTTTTTGGTATAGCAATGATTGTGAGGGATAAAGGAATGACATCCTGACTCAGGGAGATTTTGAAGGCGTCCATAAGGACATCTGCCGATTAGTTTGCATACACCCTGAGCACACAACTGGGTACTGACCATGTAATACAGTCATTGACAAAAGTCTTGTCACATAAGGACATAGTAACTTAAAAAAGCATATAACTTTATTTAGAATCAATCAATTGTTACGATAAATTGATCAATTTAATGCCAAGGACTTTCACTTTAATAACTGGGTGCAAAATGAAACAGTCAAAAAGTGTCCTGATGTTCACAGCTTGTTAAAGTCCATAACACCTATTTTTGCAAGGACAAAAGTCTTGTCATGTCTTTTAATGATTCAACCAATCACAGATTTGAGGTTCTCCTGTGACAAATACTGTAATTAACATAATCCCAGATGTGTATAAAAAGATCCCCAGCAAACCAGACCTTCACTTGAAGTGCAACCTGACTTCTGACAACATGCCAAAGATTCAACCACAGACCAAGTCTGCTGAGGTGTCAGACGTCATTAATGTATCCAAACATCAAGTGGAGAGGATTAAAAAAAGATATGAAGAAACTGGTGATGTTCATGACAAGCCCAGGTCAGGCAGACCACGTAAGACAACTCTTCGAGAGGACCGTTTGTTGCTTCGAAAGTCCAGGGCCAACCCTTTTTCAACTGCAGTAGAGCGACATCAGAACTGGTCACCAGAAACCGCTGTGTCTACCAGAACAGTTTCTCGAATTCTCGCACGCAGTGGTCTCCATGGCCGAATTAGTGCACAGAAACCAGGATTAATGAGAACACAACAAAAAAACCATGTTGAATTTGCCAAGGCCCACAGCTTGCAGCAAGGATGGACAGTGGCAAAGTGGCAGAAGGTTGGTTTTTCTGACGACTCATCCATTGAACTGCATACCAAATGCTGAAAATACTGTAGGAGACCTGTTGGAACCTGCATGGACCCAAGATTCACCCAGAAAACAGTCAAGTTTGGTGGAGGAAAAATGGTTTGGGTTTACATCCAGTATGGGGGTGTTCGAGAGATCTGCAGAATGGATGGCCTGCACCGGTCGGCCGCTGCATTGAGACATATATTTCAACCCCTGTATTAGCTTAGTCATTTCATCTTGTCTTTATTAGCTTAGTCATTTCATCTTGTTTGTTTGACTCATCTGCCGGCCCCTGGAGGATGGGCTCCCCCTTTGGGTCAGCATGTCTGGGGTAGGATGAAGGAGGAGGCTTGGAAGACAAAACCAAAGAATCTAGACCAACTCTGGGAGTCCTGCAAGACTGCTTTCTTTGCCATTCCAGATGACTTCATCAACAAGTTATTTCAGTCATTGCCAAGACGTATGGATGCCGTCCTCCAAGCTCATGGAAGTCATACATGTTATTAATTCTTTCTTCCAAGGCATCATGACTTTATGTTCTGATGTTATTGTAGCATGTTTGTGTATTCTAAATAAAGTATATGTATAATTTCTACATTATTTTTGTATATGACAAGACTTTTGTCCAGGCAAAAGTTGACCTTTTTGTCCTAATTACATGACAAAACTCAATGAATGATGAAAAACTTTATTTTGGTATAATAAGCATAATCTAGAGGGCTTTGCCTTTCTTATAAGACATTTCTGTTTCCAACTGATTAACTACAGGTCAAATTATTATTTGTTGTTCCTACAACTTGGTTAAGTGACAAGACTTTTGTCAGGCACTGTACAATGCTATGGTATTTCACTTATTTTCTCCATTGCAATTAAAGTTAATGGTTGTCCATTGAATTTAAAGGCCTCTGTGTATATTATCCATCCATCCATCCATCCAGTCTTGTTCAGGGTCACTGAGAGAACTAGACTCTTCCCTAGACAGCATACGGTACATCCTGGACAGGATGGCAGTTCTTGCTGTAAATTTAACTAAATATACATGAATCTAATGTTTTATTGCATTAGTTTTTTGAGGATAATGTTCTACATAAAGACATTCCCAGCACTTTGCCATGACATCTGCTCAGGGCATAGGGAAGATGATTTGGTATTTGGAGAGAAAGGGGTAGAAGTATTTGACCTTGCATAAAAATATGATGCCGTAGTTCGAGGAATAGTATGGGGCTTCTGTCTTTTGCAGGCTTCTCTTGCCAGAACTAGACAGAGACTTATTTACTGAAGCGCACTTCACATTAATAATAGGACTGCCCACCTCGTTACTCTAATACAGTCACCCATTATTTGTCCCTGCATCTGGAATGACATTCTCTAACATTGTGCTCTTAATATTATTTCCATTCATTTTGACTTCTGAGTCCAATTGTACTGACCTCATAGGGGCTGCTTTTTATCGTGGTTCAAATCCATCCTTATTATTATTTTTTTAATTTACATCAACCCATAACACATGTGAAGTGGTAGACCTGCAGTTCAGCTTATATTGCACTCCATGGCAAACTCCATGCACTTCTAAGGGAGATCCACTGTAATTCAACAGGTTATATAAATATGTGTGTGTGTGTGATAACAGTTCTGGAGACAGTAACATCCTCAATGCATTTCGCTGATGTAGCTAGTCACTGAGGCTGTTTGTAGGTCTACTGAACTTCCATTGGTGGCAGCTTCCCTATATTTTGTGGTCAAAACAGTGTTGTAGAGCAGATACAGTGGCCTGAGGCCAGGTTCTCACCTCCCACATGGCTGGTCTGATCTGTTTCTGCATGGATCTATAGGCTGGATTCAAGAAGTTGGAGATGTGGTATGACTGTGCAAGGTAGGGGAGGGGTGTAGCCTTGTGTGCACGGTGGATGTTTGTAAGGCATGAATATTTTTCCTCTTGCTGATAATCCCATAGTGTTCACCCAGGGACCTGCCATCATTAAGGTAGCTATATACTTCAAACAATGTCTGAGCAAAATTTTATAAAAAACGTTGGCCAAACTATTTTTTGCATACTTAAAATGATGGCCCTACCTTTCATTATATATCAGGCCACAATCCTAGAGGGCGAGGAATGTTTACAATGCAGCAGACCCACACACACACCACAAATAAAAGTATTGTGGCGAGTGCTTCAGTTATTTTAATAAAAGAGATATCAGCTCTTTTAAAATGTAAGTGTTTATCTTTTAACAGTTGCTATTGGTCTTATACTAGCAGCATCACAGAAAAGGAAGCCAACAATCTGTATGATATTCACAGTTGCTGTTGCTGCATCCACAACAAACATTACATCCATAGCAAACACAACATAAATACACAAGTACACAAATTAATTTACACTATTTACAGATATGTGCAGTGCAGTGCAAAGCATGCTGGTAACTGCATGATTAGTAGGGGTGGCACGGTTCACAAAACCCACGGTTCGGTTTGTACAGTATCACGGTTTTAGGGTCACGGTTTTCGGTTCTGTACGGTTCTTGTTATTTTTTCTTTTAATCTTTAACACTCCAGAAATGTACTTCAGCATATGATATATAGCTTAATTATCCACAATTTAGGATACAGTATTAAAAAAGTTATATCATGTAATCATGCATAAACTGAATTTGACTTGACTTAAAGCACATTATTAAAATTATTAAACATTATTAATCCCAGAACAGTAATAAAATAAAAGTCTTGCCTTAACATAAATGCTAAAAGAATAGATCGCTTTAATCGCTATTACAGTTGGGTATGGGCACGCGGTCTTATTTAGAAAACATACAAAAAGAGATGCATATAATGTTTAATCATTCGTTTTGTATTTGTCCGGTCCACGGGGTTAATTTAATTGGGGATCGTTAAAATGATAGATTAACGAGGGGGCGTGGCACACCGAAAGAGCGGACGATCGAGGCATGACACTCACTGGAGTGCTTTGTCACAGATAACTTAATTTTCTTTAACAAAGTGCCTAACCGCACATTAAATAAAGTCACACAACAAAGGCGCACAACAGTGTTCAGATGTTGTGCTATCGGTTGGCTGAAATTTAAACGTTTTCTTCAGAGACAGGGTGGTAACGCCGAAAACACGAGCTAAACGCAGCAAACGAAAGGCTACCGGAAATTACTTAGCTGGCTGAACTTTTACCGGAACTACGTCACACCGCTCTGTGCATATAGCCTATTCTTTCGCGCGAAAGGGAAACACACTGACGTCACATACGGGGCACGAGGCTACATTGCGCATGTCATGAACCGTCGAACCGTGCGACGCATGCATGCTCCGAACCGAGACAAGCGAACCGAACGGTTCGGTTTTTTTTCATGAACCATGCCATCCCTAATGATTAGTCCTGCTAACTAACCCCGTGATGCCATATTATGTCAACATATTGTAGACAGTGGATGGGATCAGAACAAATGAAAAAAATTGCCTCGGGACACTACACAGGTGGTGGGCCAAAACAGTGGTCACCACTCATATGAATTTACATTGCTAGAACAACATTGATTCTGTCAATTTAATTTTAAGTATATGGCCACCTTTAGCACTAATGCTGGGGGGAATGTAAACAGCAATGATTATTAATATTAACTCTCTGGGGATATAGAAATGGTCCACATCTGACTGCCAAAACCTGCCAAGCAGTATGGAGAGATTATCATCACATTCATACTCCAGGTGTTATTTATGTAAACACAGTGGCCACCACCTCACATGTTACCCAAAAGGGAAGCGTTCCTGTCACTGTGGAAGGTAGTTAGCCATCCAGTTGGACTGTGGAGCTAGTGATGTCCCTATGCAGCTATGACTCAATGAACATAAGAGCATAGCAGTGTCCTACTTTCTTCCGGGATGTCAAGAGCTACCTCATGCAGTCCAGTTTATTGGTGATAGAATGCACGTTGGAGTGGAGAATGGATGGAAGTTTTGGCCAGACAGGGTTACCCTTGAGCCCAGCATGGATGCCAGCTCACTTGCTGCACTTCTCCTTCCTAACATATCACTTTTAACATGCTTCTGGCCAGTTGCCCTTCCTTGGCAATATCAAGGTCTTGCAGTGTGGGGTCCAAAGAATGCCGAAGTGGCACAGTTTCCTCAGCATGTCCCTATATGGGTGTGTTTCGCATAGAGGTGCACCGATCCAATATATTTGGGATCACTATCAGACGATGGATCACGAATCAGCCATATGAGACCAATCCATGTCCATTACTTACTTATTTAGGGTGCTTAACTACTGCACGAAGTACCATACTTTTGGTATGGTACATTTGGTACTATCCCTTTTCCATTCACTTCCGGTCAAGTACCAGTACTTTGGGGTGGGAAATGCTTTTTTTGTCAATTGATTATGCAAATAGCCTGCCTCTGAAACACAACACAACCACAATCTTAAAAAAAGTTACAAACTCAGAAAGCAATGATAAATGAAGACATGACATAAAAACGATCAGGATGAAGAAATTAAAAGTGTAATATACTAGGACAGCATGCATATAGTGTATGAGGCATATAATGTGCAGACCTGGCATTTTGTTGCAATAAATATTGGGGTATTTATAAAGCAAGTTCATAAATTTCTCACAAAACCCATCCAGGAGTAATTTAAACAGCAAGGATGAAAATGATTATGATTGTCTCGGAGAACACATGCAATGCTCATGCAAAAGCAGCAGAGGTAAACTTTAAAATGATTTTTAAACATATAGATAACCTATAAACAAAAACATATAGATAACCTATAGACAAAGATAACCTATAAAAGGAATAATGATTAAAATTGCAAAACTAAAGTTTTTTTTTCTATGAGTAAAAATCCTTGTGCTATAATGTCCTCACAGAATTGAAAGTAAGAAAAATCATAATCTTAATCTAGCTGACTAGCGATGTAAGAATTACATTTGCATAACATATGATGTTGGTATTGATATTGCACATCGTCCAGCCCTATAATATACTGTAGCAATTTTTTATATTCAGCACAAAATACCCTGCTTCACATTGTGATGTAATTCAGAGCTGGTACCAGTTTTTACACCAGTGGAAAACCAATACCCTGAAGTACCATACTTTTAGTACTTTCTCGATGTATCAAAAGTACAGTATCTGGTGCGGTGGAAAAGCACCCATTGTTTGTGTAAAAGGATAGGTCCTATTTCTTGTTAAATTGACCTGTATAATCAAACGCACGGCAGCTCTTTCCCATTTTAAATGTGTTTTATGTGACATTCAAGCTGACCAGTAATGCTGCCACTCAGTGTTTTTGCCACTCAACAGGTGTGAGCGTAGTGACTTCTGCCTGCTGTGAAATCACATGCATCCCCTTCGCAGCAGGAGTATAAGCACATCAGATAAGAGGGTGATGATCTGGAAGTATTTTATGCTTTTAACAACAACCAGTAGCAGAGTGATTTTCAATCTCTGCAAAAAGATTTTTGACAGGTGGAAGTAGCATTTAGTGGAAAATAATGATGCGAGACAATGCAAATAAAATGAAAAAAAGCAATGAACAGTTTGGGAGTCGCTAGTTTGGACTGTTTTGTACACTCACTGCAGCTTGAGATACAAAGTGTAAGTGACACCGTTGCCAGTGGGGGATAAATTGTGGGGCTCTTGTGTATACTGCACTTGTGTATACTCTCCTGGAAGATATTCAAACTGAATTGCAAATGCCTCAAAAATGCTTAAAAAAAGTACAAATGAGGTGAAACAGTATATTATGCCTGTTTCTAATAGCCTAATTAAAGATGTTTTGGTATACATTTTTTAATTTGTATTTATTATTTAAAATATTAATATATATTAAATAAGTATTTATGTATTATAATAAAATAAAATAAAGTAAAAAGAGCTCTTGTATCGTAATCAGTATCGGTAGTTGTTGAGTCGAAGTGGCAATTTAGTTCTGAGTTGGGCAGCTGTGGTTTTATGTTTTTTGGATACAATCTGGGTTAGTACCCAGACAACCTTTTCAGACAGCTTCCTTTTGTGCCCAGTTACTATTGCTGCATATGGTCTGTCCTTCATGGTGGTATGCCAACATTACCCTGGATACCATGGTCCCCAATACATCACATAGACTTGCTGCCTTGGTCAGAGATGCGCCAGTGAGACATGCACTAATGATTTGTCCCAAGTCTGTTTTGGGTTTGGTTCATGCAGCAGGTTGTACCTGAGGTTGCTCTGAGGGTCCCTTCAGTGTGTTGATGCACTGCAGTGCTAGCTTAGCAGCCATCGGTCCATCTATGGGCTGCTGTTCCCTTACTCACATCCGAATTCTGTCAGGCAGGACACACAGCAGTTGTTCAAGGATGATGATTTCTCCAATCTCCTCCTTGCTGTGTTGCTCCAGATGCACCCCCTGCCTGTAGAGCCCCTTCAAGCGCTGACAGGACTCCGTGGGCATCTCCCCTGGTACTGGACCTGCCAGAAACGTTGATATGTCTCCAGGGAGATGTCAAACTCCTCCAGCAGGGCTTCTTTCAAGTCAGCATAGTTGTGGGACCTCTCCTCATGCATTGCTGTGTATGCCTCCAGAGCCCATCTGGCGAGCAAGAGCACCAAATAACAGGCCCAGTCCTCCTTTAGGAAATGCCATGCTTAAGCTATACACTAAATGTGCAGTAGATAGTTTTCAATGTCCTCGCCTGGTTTCCAGCTCATTTCATTAATTCTCTGAAAAGCCGTGGGTCCCGTGGACCAGAGGGGAGTGTTGGCAAGGCTAACTGCGGGCTCTCCAGGCTCCTTGTGCTTGGTGTTCGTGGTAACTGCACTCCCTTAAACCTTTGAACTCCTGGAGTAGCATTTGCTCCCGGGACAGCTGTGAGATAAGGAAGGACCGCTACAGCGCCACCACCACAGCCTCTAGTAGCGGGTTGCCTGCGGGTCCCCCATATTTCGACTCCTGTTCCTCCATGATGTCCCACAAGGGGTCTGCCTAAGCCTCAGGCTCCGTCTTCTTCCTTGGTCACAGACTAAGATGATACCTGGACACTGTCATCTTCTTACAGCTGGCCATCCCACCGCTGACTCCAAATATACAATGGAGGCATATGCTTAGGGGCTTCCTCCATAGTAGGAATGAGAAGACTCTCACGATGGCTCAGCCACAAACAGAAGAAATTTACGCTCGGTGCCCTCCAACAGATATTTACAGACAAAGAGTGGAAGGAGCAATTGCCAGCTACTGCTCAGGTGATGCTCGCTCAGAGAGTAGAGGAACTAGTAGACCTAACACCGTAGCAGAGCAAAGAACAAGAGGAGCCCTGCCATCTACGACAAGGGCAAGCAGGAGAGCTGAAGCATCTGTTTCCAGTCATGTTGCAGCTACTCCTGGCAGAACGCAGGTACAGTAGGTCAGCACTCCCTTAAAGATTCTGCACCCATGAAGCAGAGGCCCTATCAGGTGCTGGAGCATTTGAGGGAAGCATTAGAGGTAGAGATATGCACCATGTAAATACACACACACACACCCTTAAACAATTCAGGGCATTGAACTGAACGTCAGACTTTTTGTGTTCACATTGTTCATTTGAAAGAGGACTCAGTTCTCTTTCTAGTTAACTTCAGCTCTGATGGGGCCATAGTCTTCTTTCTGTTCACACTAAAGCTCCTCTGGAGATCTTAGCCCTTTACTGCTTTGGATTATAGACAGGTTTCTGTGCAACATTCTCACAGAGTTGTGCATGCAACTAGAAGGTAGAAAGCAGTACTCTTTATGGTATAAAGCAGAAATTACAAGGAGATTTTGAGCAGTAAACTGCACAAATCGCAGGAAAGATGGTTGGAAAATGTTTAATATTCAGATTGGATCACATTATGTGGGAAATTATATGCATCTGCATCTAAGGATTTGAATGCATGCAAATTTACCTTTGTGTAAACACTAGGCTTCTATAATTGCCATATGATTGCTGGCCACTTGGACAGGTCAGGAATAGCGTAGGGACTTGGTAATTTCTCACCTTTACTGAGATCTAATTTATTGACATAATCGGTGCAGTCCGAGCTACGTACACTGTAGACTTCCAATGTAATCTGTGCCAGCCATTTCCTCACTGTCACAGACCTAGCTAGCTGTCACATCTTGTACAGTATGTTTACAGTAGCTGTCAGTTTCAAGTGTGGTAAGTTGTAATGTCATAAACATTTTTACTTTGACTTAGCTTAGTGGCCGTAATGTTGCCACCATGTTCCTGATATTGTCAAATAAGGAGAGGAGGGACAGGCCCAACAACCAACAAAACCAAGTTGAATGAAATTCATAGAACATGTCAGTCAACCATAAATGTTTTTTCCTAAACATTTATGTGAATAGCAAACAATTTCATAGAGACCTAATGACCATTACTATTAGGTAATGTTTTACAAAATGTTACACACTGCTCAAAAAAATTTGAAAACACATCAGATCTCAATGATAAAAAAAAATCATGCTGGATATCTATACTGATATGGACTGAGTAATGTGTTAGGAATGAAAGGATGCCACATCGTTGATGGAAATGAAAATTATCAACCTACAGAGGGCTGAATTTAAAGATACCCCGAAAATCAAAGTGAAAAAAACTTCAAAATTTCATTGCAGCAACTCAAAATCATACTCAGTAGTTTGTATGGCCTCCACGTGCTTGTATGCATGCCTGACAGTGTTGGAGCATGCTCCTAATGAGATGATGGATGGTGTCCTGGGGGATCTCCTCCCAGATCTGGACCAGGGCATCACTGAGCTCCTGGACAGTCTGAGGGGCAACCTGGCGGTGTTGGATGGACCGAAACATAATGTCCCAGAGGTGTTCTATTGGATTTAGGTCAGGCGAAACTGAAACTGAAACAACTTAAACTGATTAACGACCCCCTCTGCCACTTAACTGACCAGATCAATATCCCAGAAGTTTAATTGATTTGATGTTATACCCTGATTAAAAAGTGTTCCTTTAATTTTTTGGGCAAATGAAACACAAGCAAAGAGATCCAACTCTGAAATGATCTGCTCTCACCAGAAGATCGCTATTCACATTCTAAATAGTCGTATTAGTGCGTATTCAAATCGCATTCGCATGGTAATTTCATGAACAACGCAGCAGTGAAACGTGATCCAGATACATCCCCATCAGCGCCATAAAAGGGGGGGGAGGATGTCGCCAGGTGTGAATGAGTATGCCAAAAAGAGCTCCTAAATATTCAATGGAAGGAGACCAGAAAAAGTGACATGAGTTTTTCTTATTTATTTATCCCACTGAATGTTGCAACTACACCATTTAGTCATCTTCATGTAGCCAAGACTTTGGTGATCAGATATCTGGGATCAAAACAAACTGCCAGAATTGCTTACTATGTACTTTAATAATGTTTCAGCAAGTGTTCCACACTGCATTTTGCAATGTCTATATTTTGATGTCAAATTACAAACTTAACAAAAATCTGACATATTACAAAGTACACTAAGATAAAGATGAGTTTAAAGAAAAACAAATATATAAGAAATAATTTATTTGCCATGAATTAAGTTTATGATATTGAATTAAATGTGTGATCATGCCCCAGTCAGTGAAAGTGTGTTTCCTACCCCTAGACCCCAGAGGGTTAACCACCTCAGCGACCTCCGCCCCAGAGATAGGTGATTTCACCCCCAAGTCCCCAGACTCTGCTTCCTCATTGGAAGGCGTGTCGGTGGGATTGAGGAGGTCTTCGAACTATTCCTTCCACCGACCAACAACGTACCGAGCTAAGGTCAGCAGTGCAGCATCCCCACCATAAACAGTGTTGATGCTGCACTGCTTTCCCGCCCTGAGCTGCCGGATGGTGGACCAGAATCTCCTCGAAGCCGTCCAGAAGTCGGTTTTTATGGCCTCGCCAAACTCCTCCCATAACCGAGTTTTTGCCTCAGTGACCGCTGAAGCTGCATTCTGCTTGGCCCGCCGGTACTCATCAGATGCCTCCGGAGTCCCACAGGCCTTCAGTTTGACGGCATCCCTCAACACCGCTATCCACCTGCGGGTACGGGGATTGCAGCCACGACAGGCACCGACCACCTTATGGCCACAGCTCCGGTCGGCCGCCTCCACAATGGAGGCGCGAACATGGCCCATTCGGACTCAATGTCCCCCGCCCCACCGGGACATGGGCGAAGTTCTGCCGGAGGTAGGAGTTGAAGCTCCTTCTGACAGGGGATTCCGCCAGACGTTCCCAGCAGACCCGCACTATACGCTTGGGTCTGCCAGGTCTTCCCGGTTTCCTCCCCCACCAGCGGAGCCAACCCACCACCAGGTGGTGATCGGTTGACAGCTCCACCCCTCTCCTCACCCGAGTGTCCAATACATGCGGCCGCAAGTCCGATGACACAACCACAAAGTCGATCATTGAACTGCGGCCTAGGGTGTCCTGGTGCCAAGTGCACATATGGACACCCTTCTGCTTGAACATGGTGTTCATTGTGGACAATCTGTGATGAGCACATTAGTCCAATGACAAAACACCACTCGGGTTCAGATTGGGGGGGCCGTTCCTCCCAATCATGCCCCTCCAGGTCTCATTGTCATTGCCTACGTGAGCATTGAAGTCCCCAAGTAGAACTAGAGTGTCCCCGGGAGAAGAACTCTCCAACACCCCTTCCAAGGACTCCAAAAAGGGTGGGTATTCTGAACTGCTGTTTGGTGCATAAGTGCAAACAACAGTCAGGACCCGTCCCCCCACCCGAAGGCGAAGGGAGTTTACCCTCTCGTCCACCACGGTAAACCACAATGTACAGGCACCCAGCCAGTGTGCAATAAGTATGCCCACCCTTGCTCGGTGCCTCTCCCCGTGAGCAACTCCAGAGTGGAAGAGGGTCCAACCCCCTTCAAGGAGACTGATTCCAGAGCCCAAGCGGTGTGTCGAGGTGAGCCCGACTACATCTAGTCAGAACCTCACAACCTCGCGCACCAGCTCAGGCTCCTTCCCCACCAGAGAGGTGACATTCCATGTCCCTAAAGCTAGCTTCTGCAGCCGAGGATCGGACCGCCAAGGTGCCCGCCTTCGGCCACTGCACCTGACCCCTTTGGCCCCTCCTACAGGTGGTGAGCCCATTGGAGGGGGGACCCACGTGTCTTCATCGGGCTGTGCCTGATCAGGCCAGATGGGTGCAGGCCTGGCCACCAGGCACTCACCATCGAACACCACCCCCAGACCTGGCTCCAGGGGGGGGGGGCCCAGTGATTCGCGACCGGTCGAGGGAAAACGTAAATCCATGTTTTTACTCATCATAAGGGGTCTTTTGAGCCGCACTTAGTCTGGTTCCTCACCCAGGACCTGTTTGCCTTGGATTACCCTACCAGGAGCATAAAGCCCCAGGCAACTTAGCTCCTGGGATCATTGGAACATGCAAACCCCTCCACCACGATAAGGTCTCGGCTCCAGGAGAGGTAGTGTAAATGTTGTTGATGAAATCTATGAGAAAAATAATTCATCAACAAAGATTTTTAATTGATGAATATGAAAATATAATTAACTTACAATGCCAAAAAACCACAATGAAGTGTACTGACAGTAAAAGATCATTAATGCATACAACAAAATAATCATGACATATGTCATAATGGTTAGTCATAGTATTTTAGCACCGGCGGAGGTCAGCATATCCCGGCATGCAAGCAGGCAATTGTAAATAGTCCCTATCTGTAATTGTAAATAGCGCTGTTCTTGTTAATGGTTGCATTTCCCTTTTGTCGCATGTGTGTTTGCCTTTGTCTTGTGTGTACCCTGTGTGATCCTTGTGTGTTCTTAGCTTGTATAAATCTCCCATCATGTGTGCTCTGCTGAGTGTATTTCGGTTCAGTTTTCCTTAGGTGCCTGTTACAGTCCTGATAAGGATTATAATAAAGAGCGTCTTCTTCCCGGCAAGCAAGTCTCCTCGTCATTCTCTGCTCTTGCAATGCCTCAGTCTGTCCGAGGCTACAGTATTCATCAGAGTTAGCTAATAGCAGTAATGATGAATAAAATTGGCTAATCATTACAGTGGGACCCCCGTGCCTGCTGTTTAAGTTACCTGTATTTAAGAATTCTGGAAATGGTTCATAAGTTTAGAACCACGCAATAAGCAAGGATAGACAAATTGGTGGGTACCCACAATATTTTTAAAGAAATAATTTTTTTCTCATTACAGGTTATATACAGGTACAATATGTTTCATTGTAAAATGTGCAAAAGTTTATTCAATGTACTTTACCCCCTTTGAAGGGTATAAAAACATGATTGTCATTGCTGTGTCATCCCTTGATGCATGATATTTTTTCAATGTGCCATAGTCTCTTTGAGTTACAATAAATGTCAGAATCTGTTTTCTTTGGGAGAGTACAGTACTGTACAGTACTGCATAATAATGTAAAATGTACTTTATTTTTACTGTATTCAATGTTGTTAATGCCTTACTAAGTAATTTATCAATTCAACTTTACCATATAAATGTACACAAAAATCATGTTAATAATAATAATAATAATAATAATAATAATAATATTATCATTATTATTATTATTATTATTAAGTTTTATATATATAGCGCCTTTCTCATTACTCAAGGACGCTTTACAATGCAAACAATGATACAGGAAACAATGCACACGCAACAGCAACAATAACAACAGAAAAACAACAGGAGTGTTACGTAGTAGCAGTTACATTATAGCATTCAACTAAAGCTTGAAAATGGTAAGTGACTGTATCTCTCGCAGACTGTGAGGAAGTGCGTTCCATAATGCAGGTGCTGTCACACAGAACGCCCTGCCACCCACAGAGGATAATCTGAATTTAGGCACGGTAAGAAGGTTGGAGCCCGATGATCTTAGTGTGCGAGCAGGGGTGTATGGAAGAAGAAGGTCAGACAGATAGTGAGGGGCAAGTCCATGGAGCGCTTTGTAGGTGATTAGTAAAATTTTATATTTGATTCTATAAGTGACAAATAACCAATGTCAATCATGAAGAATCGGGGTGATGTGGGCGGATCTTCTCGTATGTGTTAGCAAACGGGCAGCAGAGTTCTGAACATATTGTAGTTTGTTCAGAAGTTTGGATGGGAGGCCAGAAAGCAGTGCATTACAATAGTCAAGGTGGGTAGTGATGAAGACCAGGCTAAGATTATACAATTCCTTGGTGAGACCTCACCTAGAATATTGTGTACAGGTTTGGTCACCATATCTTAAAAAGGACATAGCGGCCTTAGAAAAGGTGCAGCGTAGGGCCACAAGAATGATTCCTGGTCTTAGAGGAATGTCATACGAGGAAAGGTTATTTGAGCTAAATCTGTTCAGCCTCAAGCAAAGGTGACTGAGGGGGGACATGATCCAGGTCTATAAGATTCTAACAGGTTTGGATGCTGTTCAACCGAATAGTTACTTCAGCATTAGTTCAAATACAAGAACTCGTGGCCATAGGTGGAAATTAGCGGGAGAACATTTCAAACTGGATTTAAGGAAGCACTTCTTTACGCAGCGTGTAGTCAGAGTATGGAATAGTCTTCCTGATAACGTAGTGCAAGCTGAATCCTTGGGTTCCTTTAAATCAGAGCTAGATAAGATTTTAACAACTCTGAGCTATTAGTTAAGTTCTCCCCAAGCGAGCTCGATGGGCCGAATGGCCTCCTCTCGTTTGTATAGTTCTTATGTTCTTAAGACATGGATTAGTGTTCTAGTATCCGCAACACTGAGGGATGGATGGAGGTGAGAGATATTGCGGAGTTGGAAAAATGCAGTCTGTACCAGAGAGCTAACATGTGACTGAAAGGTGAGAAACTGATCGAAAAGTATACCCAGATTACGAAAAAGTACTTGATGGTTCTACTAAGACTACATTAACATTATTTTTTATCTTAGACAGAGTGGATAGAAGTGCTTTAGTGCCCACCAGTAGAATTTCTGTTTTATCAACGTTAAGCTGTAAAAAATTTTGAGTCATCCAGTGTGTGATTTCACAGACACCTTAAGTAAAGTCATGTCTGTACTGTGTAGGGTTCTGAAACCGGACTGAAATGGGTCATACAAATTCCATCCATCCATCCATCATCTGCCGCTTGTCCGGGTTCGGGTCGCGGGGGTAGCAGCTTCAGTAGAGGCACCCAGACCTCCCTCTCCTCAGCTAACCCCACCAGCTCCTCGGGGGGGACACCGAGGCGTTCCCAGGCCAGCCGAGAGATATAATCCCTCCAGCGAGTCCTGGGCCTGCCCCGGGGCCTCCTCCCTGTAGGACATGCACGGAAAACCTTTCCGGGTAGCCGCCCAGGAGGCATCCGCACCAGATGTCCAAACCACCTCAACAGGCTCCTTTCGATGTGAAGAAGCAGCGGTTCTACTCTGAGGCCCTCCCGGATATCCGAACTTCTCACCCTATCCCTAAGGGAGAGCCCAGACACCCTGCGGAGAAACCTCATTTCGGCCGCTTGTATTCGCGATCTCGTTCTTTCGGTCATTACCCATAGTTCATGACCATAGGTGAGGGTAGGGACAAAGATGGACCAATAGATCGAGAGCTTGGCTTTTTGGCTCAGTTCTTTCTTAGCCACGACGGACCGGTTAAGCGCCTGCAGAACTGCAGACGCCACTCCGATCCGTCTATCCAGCTCCCGATCTCGCCTACCCTCACTCGTGAACAAGACCCCGAGATACTTAAACTCCTCCACTTGAGGCAGTACGTCTTCCCCAACCCGAAGAGGGCAAACCACCCGTTTCTGGCTGAGAACCATGGTCTCGGACTTGGAGGTGCTAATCCTCATCCCTGCCGCTTCGCACTCGGCTATGAACCGCCCCAGTGCCTGCTGGAGATCCCCAGCAGATGAAGCCAACAGGACGACATCGTCTGCAAAAAGCAGCGAGGCAATCCTGAGGTCACCAAACTGGACACCCTCGACGCCTTGGCTGCACCTAGAAATCCTGTCCATAAATATAATAAACAGGACCGATGACAAAGGGCAGCCCTGGCGGAGCCCAACACGCACCTGGAACACGTCCGACTTATTGCCGGCAATGCGGACCAAGCTTCTGCTCCGTTCGTACAGGGACCGGATCGCCCACAACAGTGGACCCCGGACCCCATACTCTCGAAGCACCCCCCACAGAGCACCTTTAGCTAAGATGAGTCTAGACCAGGCTTTTTAAGAACAGGTGTAATAGTGGCAATTTTAATTCTGGTGGGACAGTACAAGTAGCAAGACTATGGTTTATTAAATGTGAAATGGGTACCGTATGGAGTGAGATCACTGCCAAATATACGAGAGCGCAGACGCGTAGATAAACCGAGCAAAACAGACACAGTCTCAGAAATCAGCTACCATGCCTTGAATCTCTGACGTAATTTCCTGTTTTAATTACAAAAACGAGCAGAAAATTGCGAAGCGCGCACGGATTTCAGAAGCGAGCAGAAAACTAAGAAGCGTGTGAGAAATGGTGAATTGAGCGCGAGGCTGCGAGAAGCGAGCGCGAAACGGTGAATCAAGCGCGAGGCTGCGAGAAGCGAGCGCTCTTATCTGCGTTCCAAAGGCGCAGTGCGCGCTCGTAGTGTCTGTTTTGCTCGGTTTATCTATGCGTCTGCGCTCTTGTATATTTGGCAGTGATCTCACTCCATAGTACCGACAGTGTCTGAGCAGTTCTTTATAAGTGTAGTAGGAGCAGGGTCCAACTGACATGTAGATGGACTCGATTTCCTGATTAACTGATTAATAGAAGCAGGAGAGGAGGGAATAGATTCTGATAACGAGTGGGCAGGGGGTTGTGGTATGATGGTGGTTGATGGAGGTGGGTGAGAGGTTGCAAAAAAGGAATTATACAAAGTTTCAATTTTAGACTGAAAATATTTTATAAATGAGTTACAGCGCTCATCAGAAGCAATGGTAGTTTTATTTGGAGACTGACATAACTTATTTACTGTAGAAAAGGGTATTCTATGTCGGCTTGAAGCACTGTTAATAAGAGTAGAGTAGTATGATGAGTGCGCAGCCATAAGAGCAGGTCTGTAAGCCGTCAGGTGTACAGCGTAGGCTAGTGTATGGACTGTCAGACCTGTTTTCTAACATAGCCTCTCAAGATGGCAGCCTGCCTGTTTCATGGTGCGGAGCTCTGGTGTGAATCAGGGGGAGGTGCAAGTAGTAGGGACTAGCATGGATTTAACAGGTGCATAAGTGTCCAGAACTTGGAAATTATAGAGTTATACATTGAAAGTATCTGCACGGGACAAGTCAGGTCTAGAGTATCATGAAGACGAGATGCATGGAGAGCGTCCAAAAAGGATGACTGATCAATAGACTTAAATTTGCGGTAGTTAATCAGTTTTTTTACTTGTTCTAGGCATAGAGTAATTTAAACAGAATTCAATGAGTTTATGATCTGAAAACACCCAAGAGAGAGCCAGAAGCATGGACATCTTGCAAACCAGAGGAACATATAAGGTCAAGTGTATGACCCTTTGTGTGAGTTGGAAAATCAACATGCTGTACAAAACAGAAACAGTCCAATATTGAGCACAGCTCACGAGCAGACGAACAATCAGTGTCCATATGAATATTAAGGTCACCAAGTAAGGTGATCCCCGGAGAGATACCAGAAACAAGAGTAAGCAGTTCATTGAGGTCCAAGAAAAAGTTTGGAAGGAACTTGGGTGGTCTATAGATTAATATCATGTACAGCAATGTATGGCCAGTGATTTTAAAAACCAAATATTCAAATGATGAGATGTTTAGTAATTCAAAAACACTTAAATTAATGCTGTCACGATAGACCACTGCCAAACCGCCACCGCTGCCCGTTAAACAGGGCTTAGACAAAAAGCTATAGCCAGGAGGGGTGAGCAGGTTCAGTTGTAGTCATTCAGAGTTTGCCAAGATTAAACGAGAAGTAGCATGTCCAGATTCTTCGCAATAGACAGTTCATTTAGCAAGGTTGCTTTCTCCGTCAAGGACCGACAGTCAAAGAGAGCACATTGAAGATTTAAATCGGCAACTTTGCCTTGGTTATTCTGCTCCGTAGCGATCGGCAGATAATTCAACACGCTCCTTGATCTAATCAGGCGTCTTGATGTGCCATTTGATGACTCGGGTCTCTCAGTCCAAATTGTCAGAATAGCATCAGAGGAGGTACAGTTAATATGAAAACGACGACGTGGGGAGCGGGGAATATATCGTGGGCGACGAGCGATGCCAAGCTCCTTACACCAGGTATATATTGTTTATCCGAGCCGGGAGTGACTGCGCCAGGTGCAAAGTTGCTGTGAGGAGAAGGTGTTCATACTCTGTGACAGTACCACTGACCAGCACCACTGACCACCACGTTAGCCAGAACCCATAAGTTGCACCCAACTGAGCAGTCAACATAGTAAATCAGAAAGTGGAGGCTGACTCACCGACTATGCTGGCACGGGGGAACCAAAGGGAGAGAGCTCGTGGAGTAGGTGAAGTAATCAACAGGATGCGAGAGAGAGTTCGAATAGAAAATACGGCCAAACAGTGGCAGTTCTGAAACTGAGAAAGTGGCAATCCAGAAGCTAAAATCCAAAATTTAGTCTGACAAACGAGGACAATAATAATAAACACCGGTGAGAAGTGGCAGCCAAAACGTGCATAGTGTTCTCTCAACCGGAACTGATGGATTACATTTGTTACATTTGCGGGTGGTTCGCTGTTATCCCCATTTTTGGCTATCTACAGTTGGTCTTGAAACGTATCACCTGTGGATATGGGGGACTACTCTAATAATAATACTGACGATTATTATTATTATTATTACTATTATTATTATTATTATTGGTGGGACCCTGCTGTTACCGTAGATGGTTTGCTCACACGCTTTCACTTTGCACATGAGCAGACCCATTTCCCCTGCAGTGCAGCATTCTTTTCCACTACCTGGCAAATCCACTGTATTAACCCTCTGCGGTCTAGGGGTAGGGAACACACTATCACTGACTGGGGCACGGTCACACATTTCATTCAATATCATTAACTTAATTCATGGCAAATAAATTATGTCTTATATATTTGTTTTGGCATTAAACTCATCTTAATCTTAGTGTATTTTGTAAATATGTCAGATTTATGTGAAGTTTCTAATTTGACATCAAATTATAGACATTGAAAAATACAGTTTGGAACTCTTGCAGAAACATTATAAAAGTACATAGTAAGCAATGGTGGAAGTTTGTTTTGATCCCAGATATCTGATCACCAAAGTCTTGGCTACATAAGAAATTTACAGATGAGAGGGGGCCATTCGGCAAGTAATGAAGATGACTAAATGGTGTATTGCAACATTCCGTTGGATAAATAAATAGGTACCCTGCCGTACCTACCACAGACTCACCCAACACCCTAAAGAAATTTTTTAAGGTTGGCTTTTGTATACCCTGTATATTTCTTTAGTCATGATTGCTAGTCTCAATATCCAGATAGGTTATGTTTGTGTGTGTCCTTAGACAATCATAGTGTTTTGTGTGCCACTCTTATAACCATGTTCTCGGAGTATCACCTATTTTACCCCTCACACTTGAACACATACAAGTTTGAATAAATAAATATGTATAGCTACCACTACATATATGTTCTCACGGTTAAACCAGAAGAATCTTGGAAATTAAACAGTGTAACCAGGTGTCCTAACTATCAGACGTTCTTTCTTTAACAACCCCCTCCCCTTTTCTTCCATATTCCTCTGTAGCCCTTTTCTGATCTTTGTGATCCGTTAGCATTTCTTTGTCCTACTATTCTGCTTTAAAAAAACTGAATTAAGGTGTACATTATCCATTCTGGGGAGCAGATCAATTGGTATAAGCCACACCAACCAAAGTATGTTGCTCCCAGATTTAAATTTGTACTTAAATTGGTATTACCACAAACTAACGGCCACACCTATCTAAGGGTAAGATGTGCTGTTTGAATGTGAATATGTAATGTAACGTCAGTACAATTTACCCAAAGTGTAACATCGAGGTTACTAACATCGAAGGTTGATGTGCAACCCAAAACACCTATACCATATACTTATGCGAGTCAGTAACATACATAATACAAGTAATTGTTAGTTAATTGATTAATACAGATGGTATGAGGTGTGAACCGCCAGGCTGGGATGGCATGTTTGGTGTCAAAGTGACAGAAAATCACTCCTGATTCCAAATCTGGTCAGTGGTTACCACAAAACTGTATATATCAAAAGTTACACCAGTTTAATGAAAATCAGTAAAGGGGAATCAGTCTGGTCATATATCCCAAAAGGACTGCCACAGACACCCCTCCGAAAGCCTGCCAACTGGATGGTCAGCTATTGGTTCAGGTGTCAAATTCCTGGTCATCCCATGAACTTTAGACCAAAACCTGGCACCTCTGAACAAAGCCAAGAAAGAGAAGCAAAGAGAAGGCAAGAGAGAATATCAGCCTGCAGAGAGACAGAGAAGAGCAGACCAAAAGAAGCCTTCCTGAAGCCTGTCGGTGAAGCTGCTACCCATGAGAGAACTGCAACCAAGACAAAGACTTTCACCTTAAAGCTTTACAAGGAGAGAGAATCCAAGGGGCTCCACTCTAACAACCGCTCCAAACGCTGTGCCTTCTTGACTGCTACCATTCCGTCAGCGCATCACCTCTGCAGTCTACTGCCAAGACCCCCTCCACTCTGCAACCAAGTAAACCAACTTCCTTTCATCCTAACAACCTAAGCTATTCTGTTAACCTGCTATATGACTTTAGGGTCATATTTCCACAAACTGTGCTTGCTTTGCAGAACAGTATTTCCCTTTTTAAGGTTATCCATTTAAATCTGGTCATTGTATTTCCATAATTACATTGTTTGTTTCTATTCCATTATTTCGTGTTTGTTGTTTAAGTGTAATGTCTGTCTTATGTTAGTTGTAGTGTTAGTTAGGAATAAATGTATGTCTTTTACACAACTTCAATCTCCGTTCTTTGAGTACTAACAATAGTCCCTGCCTATGTGTGGTCTGGCTGCTAAGCTTTAAAACCTCAAACTCACCTGAAATATTGTGAGACTATCTCTCAACGGCCGTGAGGGGAGCTTCACTACCAACCGTTTACACTACAGTACCTGGTGATGTAGCTCGGTGGACCTGCATTCTGACCCAGGTTGTTGAGTGATACTGGTAATTAGTGAATCCCATTTAAGTCTCACATTAACAGACTCACAGGGATTCCACAATTGAGTTTGGAGGAACCAACCATTCAGCATAACGATTAGTTAATAATCATCATTAAATACTGATTAATTAAAACTTAATTTCCTTATACATTGGTGGAGATATTAAAATTTATCTGAGCTAATAATTCCTACAAGGGTCAAAATGGACAGATATTTCACAGGTACGAAAAGAAACACAAGTGGTGCTTCTGAGAGACACGAAGCAAATGCCGAAACCGGCAAAAAAACAAGAAATATGATGAATCATATCTTGCTCTGGGTTTCTCTGTTAATGTGATAGGAGATGAGGAGAGACCTGTCTGTATTTTATGTTTGAAAACGTTGGCAGCTGATAGTATGAAACTCAACAAATTAAACTCTCACAATGCCTTGCTCACCTGTCTTCACAAGTTTCTGCATTTGTTCTTGTTTATACAGACTGAATTTTATTGTTGTATTTCCGGAAAAGTGCAAATTATGCTTAATTTGCCTTTTTTCGACTATTGAAGCAGTGTAGTGACAAATGTCACAGAAAGTTGTGTGAAGTGAAAGTTGTTTTTTTTGCTTAACAAAATTTACTGAAGAAATTAATGTTAATTAATTTGGTGTTATCTAAATAAAGTTAAACCTAGGCTTTTCTGTCATTGTTTTGTTGAGGTGGGGCGTGAAAATATTTCTTCCTGTTTAGTGGGGAATGATAGAAAATGTTTGAGAACCACTGATTTAAAACAAAAATCTTCATAGGAACACTTACACTGTATGTAGCCCAAAAAATCTTGGAAACTGCATTTACTGCTACAGTCATTAGTACAAGGAAAAGTATAAGTACTGAACCCCGACTGACACAAAGTGCCTCTTCACAAGATACAGTACCTCTTTTAGTTACATCCTTCAGTCACCCACAAGTGCTCTCAACACAAAAGGACATCTCTTCAAAATTGTGAGATGGTCAAACAGTCTATACTCTTCAGCAACCATGCTCAAAAACTGGTAAAAATACTATTCAGCACACACCTATACTGGAATGTATTTGTGTCTCAAGACACAAAACTAGTAGCTTAAGATAATTGTTGATATTATGCTACTTTAGCTTAATTGATTTTAATTAATTTTAGGTTGTACAATACATACTATTACCAGCTTGTGATTTATATTTGGGATCATTCCATCAATTAATCATATTTAAGGAAATTTCCCATTTAACCACATCAAATTTGCCTGAAAAAAAAATTCCAGAGGGAAGATATACTTCTTAATAAGTATCTACTGTTATTTGTTTACTCAACAACAATAATAATAATAATGGTAATAATAATATTAATAATAATTGTCAGGGTCAGCACCTGTCTGATCCTACCCTACGTGTCCCGCCTTTCCACTCCTTGTCTAATCCTTGTGTGTTCCCCTGTTCCTTGGATTGCCACATGGCTCAGGGTTTGAGTGTGAAGTACTGAGGCTGTTACCCTACAGACATGGGTGCAAAGCCAGTCTTACCTGGGGGGTATTCCAGAAAGCAGGTTATGTGACATACCCGGGTAAGTTTAAGGGTAAGTTAGTGGATAACCTCAACTTTCGGTTCCAAAAACGGAGGTTAACTTTCTGGGTATGTATGTAACCATACAGTAGCAGCTTACTCTCTGAAGATAACCTGCTACTGAGCAGGTTATGTTCCAGGGTAAGTTTGTTGCAGAAGGTTACTGAGCATGGCGTGGCCTTTTGATGACGATCCTGTGAATGTCGAGGCATAAATTATACAAGGTTTTTTTCGCCGGGAGAGAGTTATAAGACCGCGTATTGATGTCTTGTCATTTCCTAATGATTATTTGAAAAAGCGTTATCAGTTTTCAAAAGAATCGTTCATTTACTTAACATCTCTTGAAACCGCATATTGCAAATGTCACAAACCCAAACCGCGGGTCTGCGCTTAGCACAGAAAACATTCTGTGCATAGCACTTCGGTTTTTTGCGTCAGGGCATTTTTTGTACAATATGGGCGACGCAGAGCATATAGGAAAGGCAACTGTGTGTAGAGCCGTTCGCACAGTATGTCTGGTACTTAACGCTTCTTACACACGTTTATACAGTTCCCTGTCCATAAAGCTCTGCGTGTTATTAAAGAGGAATTCCACAGAGTGGTAGGTTTGTCCTTTGTAGTAAAATCTATGATGCATATTTAATATATAGTCATACTATTTATATCTATAGTCTACATGTATTCATCCTGCACACACACACACTTGATACTTCCCTATATGACTTTCTATTTCAGGGTTTCCAAATGTAATTTGGAATACATGTAATACATGTATAGTGACAATAAAAGGCATTCATTCATTCATTCATAATTGGGTGCATTGATGGCACCTTCTGTTACGTCATGCTCCGTCCGCTCCTAGTGTGTGCCACGCCCCCTCATTCTCCACGTGTGGTTTCCTGATTGTGCCCTGCTGTTTCCTGTTTTGTCTGCCTGGTCTGGTGTATTTAGTCCGTGTCTCCGTCTCCGTACCCCAGACTCACCATTGATGTTGCTCATCGTACGTCCCCTGTCCTGTTCTACCAATAAACCCCCATTGGTACCCGACTTCCTGGCTCCGATCGCCTGTTTTCCTGCTCCGTTGCCCGCGATCGTAACACCTACATTCCTATTAAAGCTCCTTCAATAAATGAGGGAGACTATGTTAATAGATAGATAGATAGATAGATAGATAGATAGATAGATAGATAGATAGATGTCTTTATTGTCACTATACAAGTACAGCGAGATAGCGGAGGAAATCTATTCATAGTATCAATGTGCAGGTAACTTGATTTTGTATCCTTAATTTTTTGCCTTGTTAAAATCATCAAACTCATTACTTTTTTCCACTAACTATAGGTAATCATTACAGGACAGTACAATGCTGGTTACCACTGGTTGCCCTCAGATGGGGTGAGGGGAGGTGGTGGTGGGCTCCCGCCAGTTAGACGGGCTTCAGCCTTTTTTCTATTAGCTACATGACAGAAAGAATATACTAAATCGTGTTTAATAAATAGTTAAGTGATCGTGTAATCAATTACCTTTTTGCAGAATGTTTTTGTGTTTCATTTTGACTTTGACTCAAAGTTCTTCTGTCTCCAGAAGGATTACACCTTATTAAATAAGAAACCATATATTGCTAGTCGATACACATTGTTATTTTAACCTAAAGAAATGAATGGCAGGAAAAGTAAATGCTTTCATAGTGATTTAACAGTAAAAAGGATGCGGAAGGGTTATGTGTTTAATTATTTTGCATTATAATAAAAGGGGAGGCGATGTCAAATTTGCAATTTAATACACACGCATTTACTCTGTCCTTTATTTTTTGCCAAGCCAACTCTTTCTTTAGCCGATGCAGCCGTATTGCTTTTTTTCATTATTATTGGCTTGAATTCCTCATATGCGTGCATTAAAACTTCCAACTCCGCCTCTGTGAAGTATGCCGCTCTCTTTTTTTCACTTTGATTTTCCATTCTGACTCGTGAAATCGGCGATCAATTGAAAACGTCTTTATGTATGCACGGTGCACGCGCATTAACTCTGGGTAAGCAATAGGAGGTTGACTGAACTTACTCTTCTCAGGTGTTTTGGAACCGACATACTCATGGTATGCGGGTTTGGGGTATATCAACCCAGAGGTTAAGATTTACCAAATGGTAAGTTAACCAAGCTTTCTGGAATACCCCCCTGTTCTGTTTAATTATTGATGTTTTGTTCCTAATGTTTGTAGTTATTTTGGTTCTCTGTTTGGTTTGCCCTGTTTTTGTCCTGTGTGATTTTAGTTTTTGTCTAGGTTTATTCAGCCCTGTGTGACATGCCTCTTTGTTTGTAGTTTTGGTTTAAGGTTCCTTAGTTTAATGCTTGCTTAAGTGTAATCTACCCCACCTGTTCCTTGTTGTCCTGAGTCCTTTTTGTTTTGGTTAATTGATTATTAGTCGCGCCTGTTCACTGTTCCTGTGTATTTAAGTGCTTGCTTTTGTTTTTCTCTTTAGTCAGTCATTGTGAGAAGTTACTCTGTGTGCTTATGTTCTCTGCTTGGTTTTCTAGTCTTGCTCCCCATCTAGCCCAGTTCCTTTGTTGTGTTACTTAGTACAGACGCTCCTCTACTTACGAACTTTCAACTTACGAACTTTCAGACATAGAAACGAAGAGGACTCCAAATTATGTTCATCGGGCTCCCATTTCCTGTCAGCAACATCAATTTTTTTTTATGCGCTCCAATTCTGCCTAGTACGATTTCTGGCTGCTACACCCACCACGCAGCAGCATAACGTGCGTACTCCCAGCATCCTAGTTGTTTGTACTTGCATATACCCTTAAAATGATGTTGAATAACGACCTACGAACATTTCAAATTACGAACGGCTGTTTGGAATGTATCTCATTCGTAAATAGAGGAGTGTCTGTAGTTTCTTTACTGTATTCTGATTTCTCCCAGGTTGTTTTTGATCCCTTGTGATCCTTTATTTTGGGTCTTCTCCAGTGTTCAGTTCCCTAATAAACCCCTTTTCTCTTGTGAGCCACCAATAGATTGTCATCTCTTTTTCGGACCTGTGCCATAAGTAATAATAATAAATAAATACATTTATTAATTAATTAAAAGATGACGGTGGGAATGTTTTTAGACCTTTCTAGTGTCGTGTACTGAGGGCCCATTTTTCAAATGCAACATCTAGACTTAAGCTAGGTCCTTAAAATTTTATAGGGTATCTGGTATAGAAACTTATGAATATACACTCACCTAAAGGATTATTAGGAACACCATACTAATATGGTGTTTGACCCCCTTTCGCCTTCAGAACTGCCTTAATTATACGTGGCATTGATTCAACAAGGTGCTGAAAGCATTCTTTAGAAATGTTGGCCCATATTGATAGGATAGCATCTTGCAGTTGATGGAGATTTGTGGGATGCACATCCAGGGCACGAAGCTCCCATTCCACCACATCCCAAAGATGCTCTATTGGGTTGAGATCTGGTGGCTGTGGGGGCCATTTTAGTACAGTGAACTCATTGTCATGTTCAAGAAACCAATTTGAAATGATTCGAGCTTTGTGACATGGTGCATTATCCTGCTGGAAGTAGCCATCAGAGGATGGGTACATGGTGGTCTTAAAGGCATGGACATGGTCAGAAACAATGCTCAGGTAGGCCGTGGCATTTAAACGATGCCCAATTGGCACTAAGGGGCCTAAAGTGTGCCAAGAAAACATCCCCCACACCATTACACCACCACTACCAGCCTGCACAGTGGTAACAAGGCATGATGGATCCATGTTCTCATTCTGTTTACGCCAAATTCTGACTCTACCATTTGAATGTCTCAACAGAAATCGAGACTCATCAGACCAGGCAACATTTTTCCAGTCTTCAACTGTCCAATTTAGGTGAGCTCGTGCAAATTGTAGCCTCTTTTTCCTATTTGTAGTGGAGATGAGTGGTACCCGGTGGGGTCTTCTGCTGTTGTAGCCCATCGCCTCAAGGTTGTGCGTGTTGTGGCTTCACAAATGCTTTGCTGCATACCTCGGTTGTAACGAGTGGTTATTTCAGTCAAAGTTGCTCTTCTATCAGCTTGAATCAGTCGGCCCATTCTCCTCTGACCTCTAGCATCAACAAGGCATTTTCGCCCACAGGTCTGCCGCATACTGGATGTTTTTCCCTTTGCACACCATTCTTTGTAAACCCTAGAAATGGTTGTGCGTGAAAATCCCAGTAACTGAGCAGATTGTGAAATACTCAGACCGGCCCGTCTGGCACCAACAACCATGCCACGCTCAAAATTGCTTAAATCACCTTTCTTTCCCATTCTGACATTCAGTTTTGAGTTCAGGAGATTGTCTTGACCAGGACCACACCCCTAAATGCATTGAAGCAACTGCCATGTGATTGGTTGATTAGATAATTGCATTAATGAGAAATTGAACAGGTGTTCCTAATAATCCTTTAGGTGAGTGTATATGGACTCTCAGAAATGCAGTTCAAGTTTAACATAGAATACTGAGTGCCCGAATTTCCCAAAAAACTGACCACACTGTAGAAACCACAATTTTAAAGGTAGGGTACTGATATTTTATATCAGGGGTGGGTAGGGTAACCACCTAATCCATGTCAGGAGGGATACTATGAGCTACTTCAGCTTTTACAAAGTACTTTAAAGCTGAATGGGTTCTGTGCTCTGCTAAAATGTTTGGTTAGTTCCTAGATTGAAAGACTCATCCAGCTGTTTCGCATTAACATTACTGACACATATGCATGATTATAGGAGACTGACCAATCAGCATAAGTGAAATCCTGGTCCTTTTAATTGAAATGTATGAAATGGTAGTTTACAAATCCTGTTGTAGCTCATAGTGTTCCTCCTGACATGGATTAGGTGGTCATCCTAGGGGTGGGCAATCTTATCCGCAAAGGGCCAGTGTGTATGTGGGTTTTCGCTGCAACTCCCTAATTAGGTCACTAATTAGAGGACTGATTGGCTGAAGAGTCCTCACACCTGGGTTTGAACAGCTGACCTAAAGGTTATCCCAAAAACCTGCATACACACCGGCCCTTTGTGGATAAGATTGCCCACCCCTGTTTTATATACAGCTTCACGTGTACAAGATACAATATATTGTCTGAAATAGTCAATAATCAAAGTAATGCTTTTATAAATATTAAACAAAAAAAAGAAAATTCATTATCCTTAGTGTGATATTCCCCAAGTATGACATCATGTACCACATCCAAATTTCTTTTGTGGGAAGAACAAGTTTCTGTTAATATTATATCCAGAATTTGCGATGGTGTTCTCTCTCATTTTCCTCAACATGATTTTTTGAATTACTTCTGTGTTCCTGCTCAATGGTCTCTGAGTGAATATTCAAACACTTTTGAAAAATCAATATTTTCAGGATAGAGGGCTTAAATTTTACACAGTGATTCCTCTATCATGGTAAAATACATTGTGAAAGATAGGCCCAATCACAGGATTACTTACAGATATATCGAAGCTCCAAAATGGACAAAAATGCACAATTTCATTAGTCCATTTCCAAGATATTAAACCATGAATCACCTTAGCAAACATCTGATGTTTGAAAATACATGTATATTGATATTCAGTGAATGATTCACTGTGATGCTAACAGACATTGAGCTAATATGAAATTTTTAGAGAAACTATCACCAACAGCACTTATTTCATTAAAAATGGTTCTTCAATACACAATGGTAGAAAAAGGCCTAAAAACACCTCCACCCCGTCCCTTATTTTTTTATTTTTGAGAAAACTAATGACAATAGGGACCTGACATTTTGTACATTTCCTATTGGGAAGTATATCCCCCTGAGTTGGTCAGGTCAGAGGCATCTGATGAAATGACATGGAATGATCCTTTAAGAGACTACAAAATGTCATAATAAGGGATGTGTAATTCTAATTTAAACCTTGTGTCAAACATGTTGACTGGATAATACTCAATTTATCTATATAAAATAGAGGCCAAATAGGCAAGTAGGCCTATAGTTGACTAGGTTTAAATTTGCCATACAAATTCAATTCTACCTAATAACTTTGCAGTCACAGAATAGGGGATTCATAAAAATGTTTTGTTTCCACAAATTTAAATAACCTGATGCCTTTGTATAACAGCAGGTACAATGGCACACATTACAACGAAAGCATGTTCTGTCTTACTTTACAGTAATTTCAAAGTAAAAGTCAAAGTGAAGCAACATCAAAACAATTCAGTTCTCTTTAGAAGGGAAACAAAATGAAACATTTGGCAAAACAAAGAAAAAAGGTAAGTGCAAGAAAAGTAAACATTAACATTAAAATATTAAGATTACAAAATATCACAGCAAAGCAAGAAGAAACACTTTCAACGCTAAAGGTAAATTTGATCTAAAGCAAGCTTTGTTCTTTGCAGTGATTACTGCATTTCATATTAGTATCTACAGGGATCTTCTGAAATAGTTCAACAGTCTCCACTACAAAGATAAGTCACCAAAGCACTTCATAGCCTTATGGTATCCGCTACAGTGAGAAGTGCCATAAAATTATATAAAATATAATCACCACACTAAAAGCACAATAAATCAAATACCAACAGCTTTGCTTTCAATAAAATAAGTATCTTGTCATGAGAGTATCTTGATATATATGAAATCTTTTTTCAGCTATACAGTATCAAAATGTATAAACCCACTGCGTCAGGAAAAGACATCCGATATTTGTCATAGTGTCAGCCATCATCCCTCACTTGCAAAGCAAGATAAGAAGAGATGAGAGAGGGGGAGGGCAGCTAGCTCCACTATTTGACCAGAACCATGGTGCTCCTAAAGTGCCAATCAGTTCAGTGTTGTAAGGAGAAACAGCAGCCAAAAATGAGACTGCACAAGGTCTAAAAGGAACTCATAATATCCTTTTATTTGAATCTCTTGATATTTCAATGCAAGCTAAGGACGGATAAGAAACCTGAGCATGATAGCTCTCCATGGGGTGTGCTCCAGAACTGCGGAACATTATAGTGAATATGAGGTGCGTGTCACCTTTAAATAGGCAGTAGGAGCAGGTGGTTTCAAATAGATCTGGGTAAAAACTAATCAAGGGTAACAGAATTTTACCAATGTTTATCATGTGCATTAAATGCATAAATCTTACCATTAAAAGAAAATTAAATCATGAGCGATAATGCAGTGCCACCTTAAGCAGCCAACCCCCCCCCCCCCACCCACACACACAGACACATATGTCTCCCAGCCTGCATTACCAAATTCAACCATAGCTATAATCTTTATATCACAAACGATGGTCATTCGGAAAGATAAATCTTAAGCAAAATGATTTTACAGTATATCCACTGACCTTATACAGCAGATGAAAGCAGAACAATGGCCACAGTGCAGCTTTTGAATCCTGGGCGAGGAAGAATACACAAGGCGTGTTGAGTGACAATCATGCGCAGGGGGCAGGGTGATGATGCTGTTCTCATGGAGATCCTGGAATAAAGGGGACCACATGGAGTGTTTTTTATAGACTAAACAGGCTTCTGTGATTTCTTCTATTGATCAGTGTTTTTCTTTCCCTCTCCTTACTCTCTTGTTGACTTGCTCCCTCTGTATGAGATGGTAAAGCTGTAGCTGTGTCGCATTAGGATGTGTCCTCCCAATACAGCAGTCAACACTGCCTCTCTCTCCCTCTCTCCCCCTCTCTCCCCCCTTCATACTCCAAAGCAGCTGCCCCCTCCTCTTCTCTTTCTGCTGTCGCCCCTCCTTCATCCACACGCATAAGCCCTCCCATCACCTTCTATTCTGTTTCATGCTTTCTCTCTCATTGCTCCCTCTCCTGTTCATTCAAATGAAATGGATAACACAGCCATGCAGTCTCAGTGTCCTTTGTTTCTGTCTGCCTCAGCATGCAGTCAGCTTACACCCTAGTGTATATCTTTGTTTTCTTCCTGAAGCTGATTTTTGGCCCCTCCCCCACAGCCTCCTCCATTCCTTTTGTAATGAATATATCATGAAAGGCACATATGCTTGCATAAAGAGGCACCTTATTCTTTTCTTCCAAGAAGTGCCCCCAGCATTTATGCCATTTCATCCTTATATATAAATATAGCCAAATTACTAAGAATCAAGGACAGCAGCCATATTTTAAGCAGCATAACAGTTGTCCCTCCAGGTTCATGAATATGACATTCGCCAGTTTGGTTATATGTGAGTTGACTTGAACAATTAAACAGGAATGTTTTTGGAGATCACAAAAGCTCACATATGATACCAAAGCCAAAAATATATAAACAATACTGAAAATCATTTGTTTTTCAGTATATTTGGACAGCGACACAATTTTCATAGTTCTGTACACCACCATGAAGTAGGGTTGGGTATCGTTTGGGGTTTTTTCGATACCGGTGCCAAATCGATACTTTTAAAATGGTACCAGTGCCAAAACGGTGCCTGAACCGATACTTTACAAAAGCCACAAAATGATGGTGGATGACTCAAGAATACATTTTTATTGAACAAAAAATTGAATGCTTAAAATTGAACAATATATTAAAAGTTTAAAGTATATATGAATATATATGTAAATACAAAAAACAACAACAAAACATAAGCCACCTATGTAATGTTAATTTAACATTACATTAGCCTACTACTAACCTGCGGAAAGGTTGCTGTCATCATCATAATCGGTGGACTCCTTTCTGCTATGGTTGGTATGACTGGGGCTGGGGTTATCCACACCGATCGTGCCAGCTGTTGTCCGCAAGCTGTCAAGCACGGTGCATCCCTCTGCTTTTAAGTTTATTCCGTGTACCCTCAAATGTTTCATTAGATTTGACGTGTTTCCCCCTTTACACGCAACTGCTGTAAAACATTTGCTGCACGCCGCGGTGTTGGAATCCTTTCTTGTGGAATATAGACACACTTTCGACCGTTTAGTTTTAGGCATTTTAACAAAAGTTGTTTAATTTAGCAAGCTAAGATAGCGGTAGACCACCTGCTGCCGTCAGAGCAAGTCTAACGTTAGTTGCTGCATTCACGCGCATCTCGGATGGTCTCATTTCCTGATGATATCACGTGTGTGTTGATGAATCTTATGCTTATTACAACTGTGTCATCATAGCCCCAGAGAACAAATATTTCAATCGACAGTTCAGGCATCTAAGTGGCACCGAAATTCGCGTTTTGTTTCGGTCCGGTACATACCGGTTATGTACACTCACCTAAAGGATTATTAGGAACACCTGTTCAATTTCTCATTAATGCAATTATCTAATCAACCAATCACATGGCAGTTGCTTCAATGCATTTAGGGGTGTGGTCCTGGTCAAGACAATCTCCTGAACTCCAAACTGAATGTCAGAATGGGAAAGAAAGGTGATTTAAGCAATTTTGAGCGTGGCATGGTTGTTGGTGCCAGACAGGCCAGTCTGAGTATTTCACAATCTGCTCAGTTACTGGGATTTTCACGCACAACCATTTCTAGGGTTTACAAAGAATGGTGTGCAAAGGGAAAAACATCCAGTATGCGGCAGTCCTGTGGGCGAAAATGCCTTGTTGATGCTAGAGGTCAGAGGAGAATGGGCCGACTGATTCAAGCTGATAGAAGAGCAACTTTGACTGAAATAACCACTGGTTACAACCGAGGTATGCAGCAAAGCATTTGTGAAGCCACAACACGCACAACCTTGAGGCGGATGGGCTACAACAGCAGAAGACCCCACCGGGTACCACTCATCTCCACTACAAATAGGAAAAAGAGGCTACAATTTGCACGAGCTCACCAAAATTGGACAGTTGAAGATTGGAAAAATGTTGCCTGGTCTGATGAGTCTCGATTTCTGTTGAGACATTCAAATGGTAGAGTCAGAATTTGGCGTAAACAGAATGAGAACATGGATCCATCATGCCTTGTTACCACTGTGCAGGCTGGTGGTGGTGGTGTAATGGTGTGGTGGATGTTTTCTTGGCACACTTTAGGCCCCTTAGTGCCAATTGGGCATCGTTTAAATGCCACGGCCTACCTGAGCATTGTTTCTGACCATGTCCATCCCTTTATGACCACCATGTACCCATCCTCTGATGGCTACTTCCAGCAGGATAATGCACCATGTCACAAAGCTCGAATCATTTAAAATTGGTTTCTTGAACATGACAATGAGTTCACTGTACTACAATGGCCCCCACAGTCACCAGATCTCAACCCAATAGAGCATCTTTGGGATGTGGTGGAACGGGAGCTTCGTGCCCTGGATGTGCATCCCACAAATCTCCATCAACTGCAAGATGCTATCCTATCAATATGGGCCAACATTTCTAAAGAATGCTTTCAGCACCTTGCTGAATCAATGCCACGTAGAATTAAGGCAGTTCTGAAGGCGAAAGGGGGTCAAACACCGTATTAGTATGGTGTTCCTAATAATCCTTTAGGTGAGTGTATATGATTAAGTTTCATTCAAAGTAAATACTAAAATTGTTGTTTTATATTTTTGTGTGTGCATTTCTATGAATATGTGAGTATATGCATTATTGTGTTACACTTTGCATGCTGGTAGTAAGTATTTCAATGGTACCAATATTTCTGCGGAAGATATACACTCACCTAAAGGATTATTAGGAACACCATACTAATACGGTGTTTGACCCCCTTTCGCCTTCAGAACTGCCTTAATCCTACGTGGCATTGATTCAACATGGTGCTGAAAGCATTCTTTAGAAATGTTGGCCCATATTGATAGGATAGCATCTTGCAGTTGATGGAGATTTGTGGGATGCACATCCAGGGCACGAAGCTCCCGTTCCACCACATCCCAAAGATGCTCTATTGGGTTGAGATCTGGTGACTGTGGGGGCCATTTTAGTACAGTGAACTCATTGTCATGTTCAAGAAACCAATTTGAAATGATTCGAGCTTTGTGACATGGTGCATTATCCTGCTGGAAGTAGCCATCAGAGGATGGGTACATGGTGGTCATAAAGGGATGGACATGGTCAGAAACAATGCTCAGGTAGGCCGTGGCTTATAAACGATGCCCAATTGGCACTAAGGGGCCTAAAGTGTGCCAAGAAAACATCCCCAACACCATTACACCACCACCACCAGCCTGCACAGTGGTAACAAGGCATGATGGATCCATGTTCTCATTCTGTTTACGCCAAATTCTGACTCTACCATTTGAATGTCTCAACAGAAATCGAGACTCATCAGACCAGGCAACATTTTTCCAATCTTCAACTGTCCAATTTTGGTGAGCTCGTGCAAATTGTAGCCTCTTTTTCCTATTTGTAGTGGAGATGAGTGGTACCCGGTGGGGTCTTCTGCTGTTGTAGCCCATCCGCCTCAAGGTTGTGCGTGTTGTGGCTTCACAAATGCTTTGCTGCATACCTCGGTTGTAACCAGTGGTTATTTCAGTCAAAGTTGCTCTTCTATCAGCTTGAATCAGTCGGCCCATTCTCCTCTGACCTCTAGCATCAACAACGCATTTTCGCCCACAGGACTGCCACATACTGGATGTTTTTCCCTTTGCACACCATTCTTTGTAAACCCTAGAAATGGTTGTGTGTGAAAATCCCAGGGTACTGAGCAGATTGTGAAATACTCCGACCGGCCCGTCTGGCACCAACAACCATGCCACGCTCAAAATTGCTTAAATCACCTTTCTTTCCCATTCTGACATTCAGTTTGGAGTTCAGGAGATTGTCTTGACCAGGACCACACCCCTAAATGCATTGAAGCAACTGCCATGTGATTGGTTGATTAGATAATTGCATTAATGAGAAATTGAACAGGTGTTCCTAATAATCCTTTAGGTGAGTGTACATTAACAACTTAAATGCACTTTTCCAGTTTTGAATTATTCCCATATCATTACCTTAATTTAAATTTGCACTATTGGTTCCCATACACATACATCAATATTCAGTAACCCTTAAACTTATTAATTCAAATAACCTAAAGCCGGCATTAATTTAATAAACCCCAAATGTTCACCGTCGCAGGCCTGTACGCCGCTCGTGTCCGCTGTAGCCTAGCCAAATGGCGGCTTCCAACAGATGGAAAATAACCAGGTACCTGAACCTTCGGGATATCACTGAATCACAAGCGTGGAAATTCTGTACGATGAAGATGAGGAGACTCCATCTGCACCCGTCCGTCGCGATGTTAGGTGAGTCCAGTGCAACAGTCCAGCGAATCCGGTGTCCTCCGGGTCACTGGCGCGGCGTTCGCACTGTTAGCTGTCCGCTAACACTTCAGCTCCGTCCACCATAGGCACCTTTAGCCACTGTGCGCTACCTCCCTTAACTTTTGCCAGGGTCCCCAGCCGTTAACTTCAGTCCGAAGTTACACTTAACCACCGACAAACTTTCCTACCCATCAAGTCACTTTTTTTGCATACTTATACAGGTGGTTTTAGCAAATACACTCTCCGTGTACTTCACCGTTAACTCTCATTTTTTTTCGCCCCTCCCTCGCTCTTTTCTTCCTACTTTCTTCCACCCTCGGATGCATACTCCCGTCTCATACATTTCAATTATATTCGTACAATAATACCAAAGAATATTATAAATAACATTAAGCACAGATCAATACAGTACATGAACACTTATTTTTTTAGTATTTACAGAATTGGTCAACTTTGCATTACTTTTTTTTTATATATTCCCTCCTCCACTCCCCCTCTGCAGAGGACTACTTTATTTGTATTTTTTATTTAATTATTATTTTTTTTTATTTTATATTTTTATTTACTTCCTCAAAAGAACAAGAGGGGGGTGAAACAAAGGAGAAGAAGGGGGTTAAGAGAGAGAGGGAGAGAGAGGAAAAAGAAGTAGAAAAGAAAAAACAAAACAGATAATCTGCTTCCATGTCTGCTGAAAAGAGAAAGACAACATACAACATCTGTACTAATCACAACGATCATCAAACGTTAAATGTTGCTGAACAGCACACACAACCAGCATTACAACACATGCCCAGAAGCAACAGCCGATGAAGACAGTGTGTGTCCGTGAGCACATGTCCGTGAGCGCGCTGGTGTTCATAAGGTTTCTCCATGTAAATGTCTAGTAGTGTGTGTGGGGAGCCACAGCCCCGCCCACCCAAGACATGAAGCCGACACGGAGGAGACCCGGGCCCCAGACATCCAGAGGCCCCCCAGGGCACGGGAACCCCAGGAGGACCACCGCAGGGACAATTGCAGCCCCCACCCAGAAAAGGGCAGAGGAGCGCTCCGGAGGGGGGCCATCCGGCAGCCACATCACAGGAGCCCCTGGGGGCCCTGGCGGCGAGCACGCAGGCTCCGTCAGCGGCCAGCCACACCAGGGCAGACTGGACCCCAGGCCCAGAGGTCCAAGGGCCCCCCCACCCCCCAGCCGGGGCCCGACAAAGCCGGAAGGACCAGGCCCCGCCAGGCAACCGCCGAGAGTGAGCCAGCACACACCAGAGCATCCAGCCCCAGACATCGAGAACCACCAACACATCAGCAGCCGGGGGCCTCATCCACCAGCAGGGAGTGTGGCGGGGGGCAATAGAGCCTGAGATGTTATTTCAGGTGGAGTCTAAGACCCAACCTGACACATGCGTATAGACAAACAGGCATACACATACACAAGCATACATTCCCACCCTCATGCACACATAAACAAATATTCACCCATTCACCCAACATGAAGACACACAGAAATGAACGCCGTACACACACTCACACTCCCCATATATACTCTATACTCCGAGATCCAGGCACCACCCCCCCCAGAGGGGCAATCCGCCACCAGACCCCGGAGATGGATCCCTTTTTTCCTCTGGCGTGGGCACAAGAAGACCACCCTGGACCCCGCAGCAGCCGAGAAGCCCACCAGCCCAGACCCCGACCGGATGGCCAGCTCTTCTCAGCCCCCGGCTCCAGATGGCAAACAGAGAACGGGGGTGTAAAAAGACCATGCTTCCCTCTGCCCGCTCAGATGTGGTGTTAGCGCGTGTTCTAAAGTGCTTTAAAACAGGGGAAGGGCATGGTGCTAACCACCCTCTGCCAATCAGCAGCTGGTGTCAGCTCGGCCCCTCCCCAGAACCCTCAGTGTCTATGTGCAACTTAAAATTCAGAAGCGGGCACTGGCACCAGAGGTAAGGCTGAATGAACAGACCGCCCTCTGGATGCCATTCCGTGTGCCCATCCCCAAGGCCCTAAATGTATGTGTCATGAGAGAGTAAGTAATGAGAGTGTCTAAGTTGTGATGTGTGATTGAGACACAGGTGGTCATGGGGGGACAGAGGAGGAATACCTCCCCTGCATCCCAGCGATGCACCTGCACCTCAAAGCCCTACATGTGTATTGGGGTGACGGAGCGGGAGGAGGGAAGCATTTATGGATGGGGAGCAAAAGATCGGGGGGGGGGGGCAAAGTACTCCCCCTCTGGAGCCAGCTCCCCTGCTGACCCCCATAAGCACCCCCGTTCCAGGCCCGACCCAGGACGGGGGGGCCCAGGCCCATCCAGTCCGGGGCCCAGAGCAGTGGCACCACCGGGCACCATAGAGCCCGGGGCAGCCAACCAGACCCCACCACAGAGGGAAAAACTACACCCACCCCACCATTCAGTCAACTCCCAGACTACATACTGTAAGACAATAGACACCCAGGTTGGGTCCATTCTCCTTTGCATTACTAGTGTAGGATCATACATGCACATATCACAGGGCCTAAATTCCAGGTGGCCTGAGACAAGGCCGAGCCTGGTACGAGAGGCACCAAAGGGGGGTTACACACCTAAACACACACACAGATAACAAGGGAGGCCAGCACTCCAACTTTTATTGCCCAAAGATTTAGGGACCTACAGACAAGCAGAGTGGACCTAATGGACAGGGGTCCCTCGACTTGGCACACAACCCCCTCCCCATACATTCTGCCTCACATATCACTCACCCAACAGACGAACACCCTAAAGGAAATTTCATTTAAGTTTGGCTTTTGTATACCCTGTATGTTGATTTACCCACGACTACTAGTCTCAATATACAGATAGGTTATGTTTGTATGTGTCCTTAGACAACCTTAGTGTTTTGTGTGCCACCCTTATAACCATGTTCACGGAGTATCACCTATTTTACCCCTTTGCACTTGAACACATATAAATTTAAATAAATAGATAGGTATAGCTACCATTGTATATATGTTCTCATGGTATACCAGAAGAATCTGGAAAATTAGTGTAACCAATGTGTCCTAAGTTTTAGAACGTCCTCAGATTCTTCACACAGTGAACATACCTCCTTATTGAGACTAGAGACTACCTCTTCCTCCTCACTTTGCTCAGGGACTGACGGTTCACGCTCCTCATCATGGACCCCCACAGCCTGCGGTTCCCCATAGGTCCTCCTAGGTAAGAGTTTATGCAGGTTCTCCCTGTAGGATCTAAGAGTCCTTCCGTAGTCCCTGTCTGAAGATGAATCAGTATCATCTAGTTCCCCATCCGGTACACTTTGTGCCTTTCTTCTGGGTCTGACTGTTGTTCTCATCTGTAACCTTGTTTTCGGTCTCACAGGTGACTGTTCCCGACCTTCAGTCTCTGGCATTCTCATAGACTGACTGATAGGTATGAGATGATTTCGGTGCATCGTCTTTATGACACCTCTCCCATCTTCAGGCTTCACTCTGTACACAGGCAAGTTAGGTAATTTCCCCACTACGATATATGGCAAAGACCTCCAGCGACTTTCAAGTTTGTGTTTACCTCACAGCCCCAGATTCCTGACGAGCACTCTGTCACCAGTGTCAGTAGTCTGGAAACACACTTTCTTGTCATAGTGTCTTTTGTTTCTTTGATGTGCTTTGTCTGCGGATTTGTGTGCAAGCTCATAGGCTTTCTGCAGATCTTCTCTCAACTTTTCTACATACTGGCAATGTTGTTTGTCTCCTGTTCCATCCGGTGAGGTACCAAAACAAAGGTCCACTGGCAGCCAAGCTTCTCTGCCGAACATCAACAGATACGGCGAGTATCCGGTGGCGTCACATCTTGTACCGTTGTAGGCATGGATGACATAGGGAACATGCTGACTCCATGACCGTCTCTTGTCAAGCCCCAATGTTGCTACCATAATGTGTGGTTAAATCTCTCAGGTTGAGGATCCCCTTGAGGATGATAGGGAGTGGTTCGGGATTTCCGTACCCCCAATATCATCAGGAGCTCTCTAATAACCCGACTTTCAAAGTGTCTCCCTTGGTCGGAATGTATTCGGCTTGGCAGACCATAATGCACAAAGTATTTTTCCACAAGGACTTTAGCCACGGTGAGTGCTTTTTGATTCCTCGTAGGAAACGCCTGGGCGTACCGTATAAAATGATCAGTCATGACCAATACATCACTGATTCCCTTTGAATCTGGTTCCATGGAGAGAAAATCCATGCAAATCAGGACCATTGGGCCACTACTTACAATCTGATGCAGAGGTGCAGCCCTCTTGCAAGGTGTTTTCCGCATGACACATTTTCCACAGTCTTTAACATGCTGTTCCACATCCATCGCCATCTTGGGCCAATAGAACCTACCACGTAACAAATCTATGGTTCGGTCAACTCCCAGATACCCCATATCATCATGCAAGGAGTGCAGGATGACTTCTCAGAACTCAGTCAGCAGCACCAGCTGTGTTACCCGTTCTCCAGAAGGTCTTTTGCTCATCCTTTGCAACAGTCCATCTTGCAACACAAGCTGGTCTTTTTCTCTCTTAAACCACATCAGTTCAGGAGCAGTTCCTTTGTCACCCGGCTACTTTCCTTCCTGCATGGCTCTCGTCACCCTCTGTAGGACATCATCCTTCTGTTGAGTTGCTACCAATTCAGCTTTGGACAACTGCCTCAGGGAACCCAGGGAAATGTGAGTAGGGAAAGCGAACACGTCAGGGATACACTCTGGAGAAGCTCCCAGTTGATCCACATATCGGGGCGGTGTCCCAGACAACTCCGTAACACAGACCCTCTGACAGATGGATTTTACCCCTATCTGAGGTACCTCCCACTCTCCTCTCCCGGCCTCCTCTGCCATGTTTCTGGAAAGCAGGTCAGCATCCACATTGGCTTTGCCAGGTCGGTACTGGACATTGAAATCATACATGGCTAAGGCAGCCAACCACCGATGTCCAGTTGCGTTTAGCTTGGCTGTTGTTAGCACATAGGTTAGGGGGGTTATTGTGCGTTCGGACAGTGAATTTAGCCCCATAGAGGTAATCGTGGAATTTATCCACCACCGCCCACTTTAGTGCTAAAAATTCCAACTGGTGCACAGGATAGCACTGTTCAGTAGCACTCACTCTCCGGCTGGCAAAGGCCACAGGCCTGAGTCCTTCTGGATGTTCTTGGTACTGTACAGTACAGCACCTAGCCCTTTCAAGCTAACATCTGTGTGCAATATGTAAGGCTTGTTGGGGTCGGAAAATGCAAGGACTGGCGCATTAGTGAGGCACTGAATGATGCGGTGGAAGGCATCAGTGCAATCCTGGTCCCACCGGTCTCCAAATGGCTCTGACTCTTTCAGGTAGACCTTATTCTTTTCCTGGTCTGGCCTCTTGCCTTTCTGTGTAGGTGCATACCCTTTAGTTAGCTCTGTAAGAGGTCGGAAAATAATTTGCCACAAACCTCCGACAATAACCACGGAACCCCAAAAATGATCTCAGAGATTATAGCTCAGTAGGCCGTGACCAGTGAGCGACAGCCTTTACTTTCTCTGGATCAATAGCAATGCCGTCTACCAATATTATGTGCCCCACATATTTAATCTTTGGTCGGCAAAATTGGCACTTGTCCAGAGAGAGTTTAAGTCCAACCTCGTCAAGTCGGTCAACTTTGAGAAGCCGTTCTTCATGTTCTTCCAGGGTCTTCCCAAAAACTCAGATCATCCAGGTAAACTAATATCTGTAGCAGGTTCATATCCCCCACAGTCCATTCCATCAGCCATTGGAAAGTTGCTGGGGCTCCCATAATACCCTGCGGCATTCTTTCAAATTGGTAAAACCCGAGTGGGCCAATAAAGGCAGTTTTTTTCTTGTCAGATTCTGCCATAGCAATCTGATAATATCCTGACCTCAGATCTAACACAGAAAACCACCGACTCCCTGTCAGGCAATCCAGCGCATCATCAATGCGAGGAGTGGTGTATTTGTCAGGCACTGTTCGAATATTTAGTGTTCTATAGTCTATGCACATTCTGACACTACCATTCTTCATTCTGGCTATGACTATTGGAGAGGCGTAGGGGCTACGAGACTCTTTGATAACGCCAGCTTTCAGAAGATCTCGAACCTGTCTACGTACATTCTCGATATCCGCGGGCGCTCTCTCGAAAGAGTTTTGTGTCAGATAGCCTGATGTGATGTTCTACTCCTTTCGCAAGTCCCACATCCCACTCATGAAGAGAAAAGACATGGGCTCTCTCAGCCAGCTTACCCTGTAGTCTGGATTTCCAGCGCTCTGGAATGGGCGAGTCACCAAAATCAATGACTAGTGTCAAACGCTGATGAGACCTCAGTCCCAGTCTTACACTGAGGCTGCACAACAGGCATCACAGGATTTGCAGAGCATAAATTGCCCATCACAGTTCCCACAGGAAGAACCATGTCTCGTACTGACTCATTATGTACCAACACAGGAAAATGGTTCACATCCACCTCTGAACTGGGCACAATCATTCGCTGCAGTAGTACTCCAGCTGGAAGTGGGTATACGGTTGAAGCATCCACTATCAGCACCTCCCTGCCTAGTGGCTTTTCCAACTTTACACAACACAATGCTCGACGATCACTGGTGAGTGGGCCAGGACCCATCCACTGTACACATCCTACACCCTCATCTCCTTCACCAGTCTTTGAAGTGATACTTTGCCCTGGTTCCTCCATTCTGATTCCCAGAGTCTCAGCTATATCCACTCCTGCTGTCCCTTGGCAAAGATGGGCTAGCCGCTTGAAGTGACTGGCGTTGGTGCCTAGGATAAACGGAATCTGATCAGGCATTCTGGGTCCAGGACATATCAATGCCAAGACGGAAAGGGCCTCTGGGGATCCAGTGACACTTTCAGGGAACTCTACATCTACGATGACATAACCCAGATAGGGGTATCTGGTCTCACTTAGCCCCCATATAGCCAGTCCTGAGACAGGATGTATCGGGACATCAGACAAGTGCTGTTTATTCCATGCCTCAAAGATGATGGTTACCTGTGAGCCACTGTCTAAGACAACATCACGTGGCTGACCATTTACTTGCAGGTGTACTACTGTGGTGGGACCTATCAGACCCTTGGGAATGCCTGGGCCTCCTATAGACGTCACTGCACTTTTATTACTCAAGCAGACTTTGTCAGAACTTGGGTCTTCTCGAGTGGATACAGATCCCTCCTTAGCTCTCTTGAGAGACTGAATGAGTTTCTGAATAACTTTGCTTCGATTTTCATCATTCTGGCACTTGTTAGCAAAGTGTCCACCTTCACCACACCGATAACAGATGCTGTCACCAGAACCCCTGGTAGGTTGGCATGCCTTTGGTCTAGTTTGAACGGGCCTGGATGGCTCTATTCTTAGTGCATTTGCCGGGGCATCCAAGAATTTGGCCCCTCTGTTGGACTTTTTATTTGTTTCTTCAGCGCTGCCACTTCTGCATTTTCACAGCTTGCTGTTGAGGGCGCTGAAACCACTGGAGCAGTCCGTCTATCATCATTCCCTTCTTGACTTGGTGTTGTGGTCATAGCAGCAAACAATGACTTCAGTTCCTTTACCTCAGCCTTTAAGTCAGTATTTCTGTCTGGCAACCGTTCAACTCTTTGTTGCCGAGGACTCTGTGGGTGTACATACTGATCTTGACTCTGGCTGCCGCATATTCCTCTTCCGCTCGAATCTCAGCTAGCAGCTCTAAGAACTTTGGAGGATTCTGTCTTCTCTCCCTTATCTTAAGCTGAACTAACATCAAATGTCCTCTAAGACACTCCATAATGTGGCTACACTTTTCCTTTCCAGAGCAGTTGCTCTCCTCTACCATTAACCCTTGGGAGTCGGCGGACCCGCCAGCGGGGACACTTGCATTTTTTTCTGGTAACCGTGAAAAGAACTTAAAATGCGTCGTCATGTTTGATCATACACGTAAGTGTAGTACATAATTTTAATCTGTAAATGGTCTACTTTTATTCATGTATACTCACAATACCCACAAAACATTGTGCTTTTGTAAAATAAAGAAAATAAACAGGGTGCACTTTCAGCCGTCTCAGTCTCCGCGAAAATCTTTTTGATTTAAATGAAAAATAAATATTTTCAGTTTATGTAATCCATGTGAAACCAAGGAGAGGCACAGAATTTCTGTTGCACTTCATTATCTGCTAATAACCCGAGGCAGGACATGCCCACACGCCATTCACACGGAAAACAGTCCGGGCATTATACATACAAGGCCACGCCCCCCAGACACCAGCTTAAAAACACACACAGCAAGCTGCTATGACAATGGGTAGGTTATTAAGTCTTATATAACTCTTATTCTGACAATATTAAGAATATCCAAGTGGATATCATAAATCAGAGCACAGAGAACAGAAAAATTAAAATTAACTTCTGAAGCTCAAAGCTGGAGAAGAAGTCTGCAGGTAGTAATTTGCAGTGATAGTCCGATTTAAAAACTGTGGCTAAACCACCACCACGGCCTGAGGTCCGAGGGGAGTTTAAAAATAAACAATCAG